>NC_048907.1:1428-2284 GCF_011077185.1 Oxyura jamaicensis | reverse complement strand
ACTCATCGTGTCTGGATACTCATCGTGTCTGGATACTCATCGTGTCTTCTTCTGCTGGACAGATTAGATGGGCAACTTGATAGCTGCACCAAAGGTCCTAAATGCTCATTCCATCATCGTAGGGCTGATCTGAGCACTTCACTTGCAATCGCAGCTTAAAGCACAGATGCATTTCAGGTCTTGTGCATCATGTTCAGTTTCAGATTGTATCTGTTTCCATCATCACTGCTGTGGAAGTCATGTGGGCTTCATCAGGAGCTCTGGCTTGGGAATGCATTTCCAAAATGTTTTTCTTATGGGGTTTGTACTCCCCATCCTTCTGGTCTCTTGTCTTAAAGGCAGGCATTTTATGACTCCATCATCTGAGTTATGGCAGTCGTTTTCAGTCACAGGTCATGGCATTTGAGTCTGTCCCTGGGGCTGCCGCAGATCAACTGTTCTGACTTGCTGTTGCTGCAGGGCTTCCCTCTAGGAGTCATTCTTCTGCTGCCTGGTGTTCTCCTGTGTTTTGTTCGCAATATTTTAGCGTGCCAGTGTATGTGTGTGCCCTGGAGCTGTCCTGCCTGGCAGTTAGTGATGGTAGCTAATGTGGAGGTCCATTGGTGTACTAATACATTGTCTGGACTATTTTGGCAAAGATATCCGGTCTGCCACTGGGCACGTACTGAAGGGCAGCTGGCACAGAGTCATCTCTGTGGTGTTTGGCAGATGCGGAGGGGGAGACTTGAGCTGCTTGTGAGCAGCTGTTCGCATAGTGCTTAAATAGAGCAAAAGAAGGTCCGTTGTTGAATCCTGAAAGATTGCAGGTGTGGAGTGTGCTCTTTTTTTTTTTTTTTTTTTTTTTTTTTTTTTTTTT
>NC_048907.1:0-1328 GCF_011077185.1 Oxyura jamaicensis | reverse complement strand
TTTTTTTTTTTTTTTTTTTTTTTTTTTTTTTTTTTTTTTTCCCCTCTTGCTTTAGATAAACGTTAGGAGGAACCAGTCAAAGGAAAGAGTGCCTTCTGGAACTGTCAAGCTCTCAGTTGGCAGCTCGGTGATTGGCTTGGTCTAATTCTGAGGTGCTGAGGGAAGATGTCTGCTGTTCCAAAATGATAAAAATAAAAAATGGGGTCCCTTGTGTTGAGGGATGGGTGCTAATGCTGGCAGCTGAATGGTTATCTTCTGGCTATGTTTTCCTTTGTTGAAGCTGAAACACAGCCTACGACCTAGGACGTCACACCCAGAGCTGCTTCTGGCAAGATGAGTGATGCAGCAGTTATTTTTGAGTTGTGGTTCTCAGTGTCATTCTAAGTGTCCCCTCTTTCTCTTCTCGAGGTGTTGTAGCTGGCTTAAGAGGGCAGATGGAAGCATCTGCCTCAGGGGCAGGTGAGCAGGCAGAGGTAAGGCAGCAGATGAAAGTAACTGTCCTAGCTGTGCTGTGGCTTTGGATGCTGCCTCGCCCTATGCTTTTCTTCTTTCACAGGACTCTTGCACAGGCTCAAAGGACCAAAGTTCGCCCTGAAGAGGAGCAAGAGAAGGGGGGCTGGTCATGAGCTTGGTTGGAGTGGAATGGCAAAGTAGTGCGAGGTGACTATGAAGGGCTTCTCTCTTGCTTTGCAGGTGCCATGGCAGGCTCTCCGCAGAAGTGGCTGAGGATTTGAGATAAGGCTGGAGAGTGACAAGGAACGGCACATGCAGTGATGGTTTCCAAGCGCTGCGGTTGCTTTCTCTTCTGTTTATCAGGTGCCACAGGCAAGGTGGGTTGTAACATTAGTCTTTAGAGTTGGAGCAAAGCTGGTCACTTGAAAGCTGTGTTGTTCCTGAGAAAGGTGTTGTAGAGGAAAAAGGTTTTCTGGTGTGGCAGTTCCTGATGGTGGTCTGTTTCTGCAGGTGAAGAGGTGCCTGAAGCCCCATCCTGTATGGGCTCAGTACGCCTCGCTGAGGATGAAACTTGCTTTTCATCAGTGCCTAAAGTCACATTGGGGCTGAAATGCTGTGTCTGTATTTGGGCTGGGGTTGTGCCTTGGTGAGTGTGGGGATGCCTTTTAAGTCGGTGCTGCAGAGGGCCAGAATCCAGTGTCCTGTAGTGTGTCTTGGCCCATCAGCATAGCCTTTTGTTTTTCAGATAGCCTACTCAGGTGCCCGGGACGAGTTTAGCGCGGCGCCGCCCGGGACGAGTTTAGCGCGGCGCCGCCCGGGACGAGTTTAGCGCGGCGCCGCCCGGGACGAGTTTAGCGCGGCGCCGCCCGGGACGA
>NW_023304389.1:0-1926 GCF_011077185.1 Oxyura jamaicensis | reverse complement strand
AATTTGTCCACCCAATAGAACTATCCTCAGGACTGGATCCCTACTCGTAGATACATATAACTCACCCAGTCTAAGCTTAAAGCTATCCCTAACACAAACTTATGTCCCTTTGTACTTACCTTAATTTTTTTCTAGTACCAACAAAAGAGGGTTCAAAGCCATTTACTTTAATGTAAAAAAAGCACTGTATTGTGGAAATTATGAAAATATGTTCTTGCATGAAAAGTCAGTAATACTTGAGTTGAATGTTTTCCATCAGTGAGGAAGAGGGAGAAGGTTCCTATCAACTGTGCAAAAAAAAATCATTTGAATGTATAAGTGAACTCATTTTGATATGAGAATAATGGAAGAAGTAAGGAAAAATCAAATGAGAAAAATCACAGGGGAAAGACACATGCAGAGGAAATTGAAAGTTATAAAATACATTTCAAGCTCTCAGTATAGTGTAAATGTAAAAAAGAGATGAAATCGAGCTTTATGTCAGTGTAATCAGGTATATTTTTAAACAAATTACTTGGTCTTATCCAAATATCTAGCATCATATCATCCAAAAGGTTCTCTCCTTAACATAACAATTAATACAATCAATAAACTAAACAATAAATTGTTTGCTCATTAGTTTTTTTTCTTATATTTATGAAACTTATTAGATTTATAATCATTCATTGAGACCAGTCCTTAGAGATGAACATCCTATTACATATATTGAATAATGATTCAATACTTCTAGGCGCTTTGCTATTTTATAAGCATAGTGTTAAAGAATAATAAATTCTGCAGAAACTACAAATATGAAAGAACTATTTCTACTTTCATTTCATAGAATCATAGAATCATAGAATATCCTGAGTTGGAAGGGACCCTTAAGGATCATCAAGTCCAACTCTTGACACCGCACAGGTCTACCCAAAAGTTCAGACCATGTGACTAAGTGCACAGTCCAATCTCTTCTTAAATTCAGACAGGCTCGGTGCAGTGACAACTTCCCTGGAGAGCCTGTTCCAGTGTGCATTTGTGTATGTCTATTTATTTAAAGAACCTCATTTAGACTCCAGTGTGAATTTCCCAGCATTTTCATCTTAGGATGAAACTTTCAGCCCAATCATACTTGCTTTAGTCTTGAAAACTTCAGAGATTTTTAGTGATATAGCAAAATGATGTTTGTCTGAACTCTGTGTTCATCCCTTCTGATTCACCAGAACAGAGTTATATAAGTTTATGGATAAAAAGATTGCTTATCGAACTACTGGGGTTAGACCTAGAATACGAGTATCAGGTCATGCTAGTTCAAGGCAATCATTCATTACATTTAATTTCCTGATGTTTTGTTCCAGTTCACCTGCCATGTACTTTACAAAGTAGTAGAAGTATTTTCAACCTCATAATTATTTTTTGTATTTATACTCTTTTTTAAAAATATAATATTCTGAAAATTATAATCTAGAGTTGCGAAACAAGGTGAGACAAGGCAGCACACATCTGTAGAACTAAAGGAAACATACCTATTTCTACCCAGCAGGTATGTCCAACTGCAATCCTCTTACATAGTGCATAAACCACTTTCTGAACAAGTTTAGGAATTCTTTACAAGAGAAAATGATCTTTTTAGAATTCCAGGCTTGTTCAGAATACATTCTAAAAGTATTGAAAAGTACTACAGAAAAAATACCACGAACACCCATAACCCCCAAGGCTTGTGCATTCAAAACTTTTGTTTATCTTCTGAAGAAATCTAAGCATCATTGAACATGGGAACAGATATTTCATGATAAGCTTACATTCAACTAGATGTTATCTGTATCTATTGCTATTCTGTAAATTATTCATATGGAGGCTTTAATACCAAGTTTTGCAGATGACTCAATTGTTTTATTTTCAGCTACTAAAATAGGACTAGAGAGATAAGCATTATATATATAACTTCAC
>NW_023304388.1:0-7828 GCF_011077185.1 Oxyura jamaicensis | reverse complement strand
GCTGGTCCCAGCACTGACCCCTGAGGAACACCACTCATCGCTGGTCTCCACCTGGACATTGAAGCCCTTGACCGCAACTCTCCGAGTGCGACCACCCAGCGGTCCGTCCGTCACATCCATCTCTCTCCAATTCTCAGACAAGAATAGCATGCAGGATGGTGTCAAGTGCTCTGCACAAGTCCAGGTAGATGACGCCAGCTGCTCTTCCCCTAGCCAACAACGCTCTAATCCCATTGCAGTAGGCTACCACATCTGCCAAGGCACTGTTTGCCCTCAGTGAAGCCACGCTGACCGCCACCAATCACCTCCTTATTTGCCATGGGCCTCCACACAGTTTCCAGGACAATCTGTTCCATGACCTTGCCAGGCACACAGGTGACACTGACTGTCCTGTAGTTCCCCAGCTCTTCTTCTCTCCCCTTTTAAATAGGGGGGTTAGGCTTCCCCTCTTCCAGTCAGCGGGAACTTCACCAGACTGACACAGCTTCTCAAACATGATTGATAATGGCTTAGCAACTTCATCTGCCTGTTCCTTCAGGACCCTTGGATGCAACTCACCAGGTCCCATGGATCTATGCACTTTCAGGTTCCTTAGTCTCCATCCTGATCTTCTCCCACAGCAGACAGTCCTTCATTTTCCAAGGCCCTGCCTTTTCCTTTTGGGGCCCAGATTATGTGGCTGGAGCTCTTGCTGGCCAAAAAGTCTAAGACTTCAGCCAAAAAGTCATTGAGTAACTCAACCTTCTCTGTATTCCAGGTAACTAGGTCTCCCGTTTCCTTCTGGAGAAGGCCCCCAGTTTCCCTAGTCTTCCTTTTATCACCAATGTACCTATAGAAGCCTTTCCTGTAGCCCTTGACGTCCCTGGCCAAATTTTATCCTAACGATGCTTTGGCTTTCTGAACCTGATCCCAGGCTGCTCGGACGATGCCACTGTATCCCTCCCAGGCTACCTGTCCTTGCTTCCGCTTCCTGTAGGCCTTCTTTTCTGCTTGTGTTTGGCCAGGACCTCCTTGTTCATCCATGCAGGCCTCCAGGTGTTTGTACCTGAGTTTCTCTTTGTTGACATGCATTGCTCCTGAGCTTGGAGGTGATCTTTGAATATCAACCAGCTTTCTTGGTTGATATTTTGGTGTATTGCCATATTTGATATTTTTGGTTTCTTTTCTCTTACCTCCAGGGCTTTGTCCCATGGTACTCTTATCAAGCAAATCCCTGAAGATGCCAAAGTCTGTTTACCCAAAGGCCAGGGCAGCAAGCTGGCTAGTTTAAAGCCCATTAACAGAAATAATAATTTGACAGACATAAAAATTGCCACAGAAAACGTATTTTTTATGTCTCAGTGGCTCAATAGGTTGTGCTCATTCTGAGTAGATTTATATGATGTTTTATTTGATTATTACTTCTCCAACCAGTACTTATGGAACACCACTTTTTTTTCTTTTCTTTCTCACCCCAAGGGCAGTATTACTGGTATATAAAATGCATCTGTAATGAAATCAATACAATTGCAACTTTTGTGCTTTAAATTTGGTCTAAGACTACAAAATACTAGGGCTCTTGTGTACGGAACTTCATTACTACTACTGTCATTCTTTCAACAAAGGCTGGTTCTATGAAAACGGGAAAAATCACTTTCTTTCTCTGAAGTAGGTCTATCGGGTGACTGACCTGCAGAAATTTTCCCTTGAAGAAATTGAGGAAAAACTTATATAATGGCTAATGGATTCAATTGCTACAGTTTTGCTGGCTATCACACACACACACACATGCATTCACACAAATGAATACTCTCTGCCACCTCCATTCAGTTTACGGATAAACCTTTTACATGCTACCTGAGAATACAAACTTATTTTTCCAGATGTCCTCCACGCATGGCAGTGTGATAAGGTATAAACTTTGTAAATGAACACAAAAAACTCCTCTTTGTCAAGCCTTAGAAAACTTACCTACAACTCACCCACAACCATTACAAAAAACTGCAGCTACAATCCATGCCCAGAGGGAAAGATCCTTCTTCTGGTTTGTTTCTCTGTCAAATATGTACACTCAGTTTACAAGTTCCTGGATGGCATACGTTATATGGAGAGGTTATGGCCCTACCTTCTCCCAGGTACACTGCCCTCAGTTTGATTATTTCCGCCAACCTGCTGCATTTTGGATCGTTCAATGTGTTCCACATAAGTCTGGATCATCTATGAGGAGAAAAAAAATCCATGAGCCAAACACAAGAGAAGAAAAGACTCAATTTCTGCTTTCGTTTGATTTTCTCAACCATCCGTTTCTAATTTCCCTTTTTCTTAAGGAAAAAAACAAAACAGGTGAAATAAAACAACACTCCTCAACTTTGCTCTTCTTCTGAGCTGATGACATAATTGAATGGAATAAATTGACAGAAAATCCATCAGAAAATTACATCAGAAATGACTTAGGATTAACCAAGAACCATGAAAAAAGATATTCAAAAATGATGTAAAAAGTATCCTGGAGGCTGGTTAGTAGCGGGAGATGAGGCAAAGGGGTTCTCTTCACAGAATCAAAAACTGGTGAGTTCACAAGTGATCTACAGAGGTTATCTTGTCCAACCCCCCTACTCAGGCAGGACCATCCAAAGCAGGTTGCCCAGGACCACGCCCAGATGGTTTCTGAATATCTCCAAGTATCCACAACCTCCCTGCACAAACTATGCCAGCACTTCATCACATGCACAGTAAAGAAGTGCTTCCTGAGGTCCAGACAGAGCCTCCTCTGTTCCCTTTTGTGCCCTTTGCCTCTCATCCAGTCACTGGGCACCACTGGAAAGATCCTAGCTCCATCATCTTTTCATCCTCCCTTCAGATATAACTGATGTTCTTCTCAAGATTCAGAAGCTCTAGTTCAGTATGGTAAAGATGAATTTTTGACATGATTTTATGGGCAGGCTAAGAGTTTGTTTGTTCAGAAATAACAAGATGATAGCCTACCTCTGTGTGACGTTGATGTAAAGCATTATACTCTTTCTTCATTTCTGATTCACGCTCTTCCAGTCGTGAAACTATCAAGAAAAGATTCCAACCATTAGCTAACATACAGATCAGTCTCCCCAGAGCAAATAGAATATACTACAAAACAGGCATACTTTGTTAGAAATGAACTCCTATCTACTGAATGAAACAAACGGAAACAGAATAATGCAGATTAGAGTATCTGGTTTTCATTACGAACTTACTTCATCGGTACTAGCACGTTCCCAAAACAGGCAGGCTGGGTGGTGCAATAGAAGTGCAGAAAAAGAGCACTAGCCAGGTACCCTATAAATGTGGTGGTTTATCAACAAATTAAATTATCTTCTGGGGTGGGTGCCTCCTAGCTGTTTGAGTACAAGAAGTATTAGACAAAACATGATGGGAACTTCAACCAACAAAATGCAGCTGCACCTGTTAAGAAAGCACGTGCATAAACAAACAAATGCGATCATTATATGAGAGAAAAGAAGGAGGTGCTGTTCAAGCACAAGAAGAAACTGGAAACCAGGTACAAAAAGGTTTACCAATGGCCCAAATCTTGCAGATGGAGACTAAGCATTTTCCATGCAAGAGAAGCACTGAACCCTCTGCTAAATTAGTGTAGCTATCTCATCCTTTAGATGACTCAGAATTTTATACCTAAGAAAGGGATAGCCAGAGATTTCAGCTTTTGCATAAATTACATTAAAACAAACAAAAATGCAAATTATTTGCACGATAGCTGTTACATGGTCATGTAAGGGAAACTGTATCATCATGTCTGGTACACAGCTTTGCTTACTCTGATCTGCATAGTTTTTGGTCTTCAGCTCCAACTGTCGAGTCTGAAATTCAAGGTGTTCCACTTGGATTTGTAGTTCTTTCTTCTCCTGCTCCAGTGCATCTTCAAACTCTATAAACTTCTGTATAAGGAAAAAAAACAGGAGGCAAGGATGAGAAATAAACATAAAATCTATTTGCCCTTTATGACTTTTCCCCTTCTCTCTTCCCTCATTAAAAAAAAAAGCGTAAGTTTTAAAAGAGGAGATAAGAATTTCTATGTTCTGGAAGTAGTACAATAGCATTTAATCAAGCTGAAGAAAGTATCTTACAAGAGAAAGTAAAAGATGCATTCTGTGTATAATTAGCATATAAACTGCAGTCCAACATAAACCAGTTAAACCAGTGCAATTCTGTCATCTTCAGTAACATTTTTCTTTCTCATGCCAGGCTGAATGTTTATGCCTGTTTATGTCAGAGAAGGCAAATTCTATGTCTATGGTCATATATTAGTAACTACGTATGTCAGAACCCTTCTTCAGAATGATTCATCTATTTGTGCAGTTTTAGAAAGCTTTGACTGTAATTCATGCTGTAAGTTTTGCCGGAAATCTGCAAGTCTTGTGGAAAACCTATCCACAGCTGTCAGACTTCATAGTCCCCTTTGCAATCCACTTCCCAGAGCCTCAACCAGAGATTAGAAAAAGTAAATAAATCAAATTATAGAGAAGAAAACTAACAGTTAAAATTGTAAGAACTAGAGGAATGTTGAATGAGGTGATTCTCTGACTTGAGTCACTGAGAAATTCTGAAAAATTTTACTTTTGACAATTTCATAAGTTGTGTTACAGCCTGAATCAGTGCAGAAAGGAAGTAGATGTTGGGAAGCAAAGCTTCCCAGCCTGATGAGAACTTGCAGGAAGAAAATCCCAGGGAGCCTTCCCCTAGCCAGACATCACTAACCCCAGAACTTCTGACATCTCTTCCCCCACTCCTCCTCTTCCGTTCTGGCCTTGCTGGGGAACCAGGCACAGGGAAGGAACTCAGAGTAACCTCAGCACCCAGTGATCATGAAATACCCCAGCAATGAACTGGAGAAAGGCTCTGATACGTGGGAGCCGACCAGCCATGACCAGCAAGTGGAGGAGAGTTCGATGAATTTATATTCAGAAAGAAAAGGCTTGGCTTGCCACTCTTGGCAAAGAAGGCAGGGAAGGGATAATCTAATAACTCTCATTAGCAACAACGAAGTGTCAACAGCACACACAGCAACCTAGGTTACTTACTGCAAAGCAGTAAAGGAAAGATTTTTACACACATACTAACCTTGTTATGAAATCACAACAAAATAGTATCTAATATCAGGCTCAGATTTCTGTAAAATGTTACTTTTGACCAGGGACTTCCGTCATTCTCTATATCAGATGCTACCACTGTAGAGCAGAGAAAGAAATGCTAGAAAAGTAAAACACAAAATATTCCACTTAGCTCCACTATAGTGGGCTGATACTATATGTGACTCTAGATTAGAGCTGCTTTCTAGATCGCAGCTGCTTTCATGAAACATTTAAACTAAACAGGGCCCCTGGAAAGCAAATGTCACCTTCAAATCTCTAAGTCTATTTAAGCAAGCCCAGTCTTCATGCTCTATGGGCACATGAATTGTTCTGTACAGCCAACTAACACGCGTATTGCTGCAATAACTTACCATCCGTATTACTAGACTAGGAAACCCAATTACATCTAACAGCATTACCCACCACAAGCACATGGAAAGATCCATACAACTCAGAAGACATTTGTTCTGTTACCCATACACATCCTCTCCACAGCAAACCACACGTAAAACGCAAGACCACCACGCTTACAAGGAAGGTCACTGAAGCTATCCCACCAGCTTTAGAACAAATCCTTTCCTGACCTCAAGGATCCAGAACTTCTCTTTCACCCCTACTGTGCCTCTTTACATTATTCCTAAACAGCCACATCCATGGAAAGTGAAACCACAGCACCAGTTCTCCTCTCAAAATTTACATGTGCACATAATCATACCATGCCACGGAGTGTCTTTTTTCTTACTTCATGTCTTCCATTTAGAAAAACAGCAGAGACCACTGGAGTAGCCCCACAGCCCCTTATTCAGAACTGCATAGGAGGAGAGCAAACAAAAAATAAAGGGGAGATATCTCTAATCTACATTTAAGATGTTTTTTTGAAAAAGAGCAGGCCTTGGGAGAGGTAACTCGGGATTATGAAGGGCAAGCAGCTCCAAAGCTGCTGCCAGCCCTACAGCTCCTATTCTTGGTCTGCTTGCAAAACGCCCCTAGATTGGGTTCTAACAAACTCATCACAACACACATACATGGAACTGCTGAAACCTCTGTTTAAAACAACAAATACTAGGAAGGTAAGACTGCTTTCACCCTCCTCTGTACGCTGCACGGGGCAAGTACTGCCCTCTACAAACAGCGACTGCCATGGAGCAGAGCAGTCCCATGGACTACCAGAAGAGGCCACAGCCCGTCTCTGACAACTGCATCAGAAGAGGACGTGGCAAATATTAGAGTAAACAATATAAGAGTAAAACCTCACTGGATTCCAGGACAGACACAATCTGGTTGAAAAACATTTTTTAATAAAATTCCGAAGGAAATTAATGCAATTCAATATAGGGAAAGATTCTTTCTCTGGAGTTTGTTCAAAGCCAGCACACAAAACAATACAGCCGTTGACTATTCTCAGGATAAGCCATGTGCACATTTTCCGTTCCTTTTACTGGAATTAGCAGCCATACCAGAGACATCACCATGCTGGTGAATTGGATCCTCTCTCTTCAGGTGACTGAAAGGTGCCATCATTTATTATTCCTGCTGACTTGTAAAACCCTTCAGTAACTTCATCTGAACAATGAGTCAGTTTTTATTCCTACAACCTGTATTTATAGAAACATACAAAAACATTTTGGTCATGTCTTATTTTTCCTGCACTCACTGTTCTGCAGTGCTTTTAATCCTTAAAGGCACTTTTAACTTTCTTTTCCATTCCGCTCAGATGTATTACACCACATTTTATTTTCCCCATGGCTTTTTTGATGCAGCATTTTCTAGAAATACCAGAAACGTCAATACCTTTTTTTTCCTCTCTATATATTCTTAAAAGAGTTACTGGGTATCTCAGAGGCTATGCATTGACTTTTTCATTACATTTTAAGACTATACAAGGTTTTAGATTTTTAAGTAAAAGCATTTTCTCTTTGAAACATCAATTCAACATTGAAACCACTTAGTCATTACCAAAAATCCAGCAATCTGCTTTGGGGATTTTGAGAAGGGCAGATTTTTTCTTGAAACTCTTTCCAGAATAACTATATCATTTCACACTGAGTGAAAAAAAGTATCTAACCAGGACAGTTACACTGAGCACAGACCTAAAGAAGTTTAACTGGGCTTGGAGGACTGGTCTAAGCTATCCCAAAAAATCTATTTTCCTCCATCTCCTCTCAGGGATTTGCTGGAACCACTCCATGCTAAAGCTCTGTTGACAAACTTTTAATTATGACCAGTTTCTAAATCCACATCACATCTCACTTCCTCAGCTTTCCCTCTTGCTCAGCTCTTTTGGCTCGAGACGCCCACCTCTTCCTAACTCTCCATCCAGGATTACACCACCCTGGCCAGGCAGGAACCATGTTTTTATTGGAAATAAAAGTTAATTGACTTTAAGGAAAATAATCACGTATCTCTGGGCACTAAATTAGGAAGCAAAAGAAAGTACAAGACCAATTTTATTCCCACTATGCAGGTCATCTTTAAAAGGATCCTGGATTTGTTACTGATGCTAGGGTTTCGTTCAGAGAAACTGAAAAATTAAGTCTTCTCAAGCCTGTCCTGGTCCCTCTGATGGCACCCTTCCCTCCGGCGTGTCCAACCCCACCACACAGCTTGGTGTCATCAGCAAACTTGCCGAGGGTGCACTCAATTTCACTCTCCACGTCACCAACAAAGATGTTCAACAGTGCTGGTCCCAGCACTGACCCCTGAGGAACACCACTCATCGCTGGTCT
>NW_023304387.1:0-1082 GCF_011077185.1 Oxyura jamaicensis | reverse complement strand
ATCATTAAGTTTGGAAAAGACCTTCAAGATCTTCTGGTCCAAACATCACCCTACCGCCGACGTCACCCACTAAACCATGTCCCTAAGCACCACGTCCAACCATTCCTTGAACACCCCCAGGGATGGTGATGCCACCACCTCCCCGGGCCACTCATCCCAATGCCTGACTGCTCTTTCTGGGAAGAAATGTGTCCTACTTTCTAACCTAAACCTCCCCTGGCACAACTTGAGGCCATTCCCTCTAGTCCTATCACTAGTTATCTGTGAGAAGAGGCTGACCCCCAGCTCCTCACACCTTTCTTTCAGGTAGTTGCAGAGAGCAATAAGGTCTGCCCTGAACCTTCTCTTCTCCAAACTAAACACCCCCAGTGCCCTCATCCACTTCTCACAGCATTTGTGTTCCAAATAACGTCAGGTACATGAGGCCTGGCACTGAAGCCCATTGAGGGAAGTGATTGTCCCGCTCAAGTCTGCCCTGGTGCGGCCTCACCTCAAGTAGTGTGTGCAGTGCTGGGTACCACAGTACAAGAAGGACATTAAACTGTTGGAGAGTGTCCAGAGGAGGGTGACAAAGATGGTGAATGGCCTGGAGGGGACGACATATGAGCGGCTGAACAGCGGCTGAGGTCACTGGGCCTGTTCAACCTGGAGAAGGGGAAGCTGAGGGGAGACCTCATCACAGTCTACAACTTTCTCGGGAGGGAGAGTGGAGAGGTGGGTGACCTATTCTCCATAAAGACCAGTGATAGGACCCACGGCAATGGGGTTAAGCTGAGGCAGGGAAGTTTAGACTAGACATCAGGAGAAGGTTCTTCATCAAGAGGGTGGTTGCATGGAGGAACAGGTTCCCCAGTGAAGTAGTTACTGCACCAAGCCTGTCTGAATTTAAGAAGAGATTGGACTGTGCACTTAGTCACATGGTCTAAACTTTTGGGTAGACCTGTGCAGTGCCAGGAATTGGACTTGGTGATCCTTATGGGTCCCTTCCAACTGGGGATATTCTATGATTCTATGATTCTATGATTCTATGAATGGCCAAAGGAGGGCTACAAAGATGGTGAAGGATCTGGAGGGGAAGGTGT
>NW_023304386.1:0-1082 GCF_011077185.1 Oxyura jamaicensis | reverse complement strand
ATCATTAAGTTTGGAAAAGACCTTCAAGATCTTCTGGTCCAAACATCACCCTACCGCCGACGTCACCCACTAAACCATGTCCCTAAGCACCACGTCCAACCATTCCTTGAACACCCCCAGGGATGGTGATGCCACCACCTCCCCGGGCCACTCATCCCAATGCCTGACTGCTCTTTCTGGGAAGAAATGTGTCCTACTTTCTAACCTAAACCTCCCCTGGCACAACTTGAGGCCATTCCCTCTAGTCCTATCACTAGTTATCTGTGAGAAGAGGCTGACCCCCAGCTCCTCACACCTTTCTTTCAGGTAGTTGCAGAGAGCAATAAGGTCTGCCCTGAACCTTCTCTTCTCCAAACTAAACACCCCCAGTGCCCTCATCCACTTCTCACAGCATTTGTGTTCCAAATAACTTGTGGTACATGAGGCCTGGCACTGAAGCCCATTGAGGGAAGTGATTGTCCCGCTCAAGTCTGCCCTGGTGCGGCCTCACCTCAAGTAGTGTGTGCAGTGCTGGGTACCACAGTACAAGAAGGACATTAAACTGTTGGAGAGTGTCCAGAGGAGGGTGACGAGGATGGTGAATGGCCTGGAGGGGACGACATATGAGCGGCTGAACAGCGGCTGAGGTCACTGGGCCTGTTCAACCTGGAGAAGGGGAAGCTGAGGGGAGACCTCATCACAGTCTACAACTTTCTCGGGAGGGAGAGTGGAGAGGTGGGTGACCTATTCTCCATAAAGACTAGTGATAGGACCCACGGCAATGGGGTTAAGCTGAGGCAGGGAAGTTTAGACTAGACATCAGGAGAAGGTTCTTCATCAAGAGGGTGGTTGCATGGAGGAACAGGTTCCCCAGTGAAGTAGTTACTGCACCAAGCCTGTCTGAATTTAAGAAGAGATTGGACTGTGCACTTAGTCACATGGTCTAAACTTTTGGGTAGACCTGTGCAGTGCCAGGAGTTGGACTTGGTAATCCTTATGGGTCCCTTCCAACTCGGGATATTCTATGATTCTATGATTCTATGATTCTATGAATGGCCAAAGGAGGGCTACAAAGATGGTGAAGGATCTGGAGGGGAAGGTGT
>NW_023304385.1:0-7831 GCF_011077185.1 Oxyura jamaicensis | reverse complement strand
GCTGGTCCCAGCACTGACCCCTGAGGAACACCACTCATCGCTGGTCTCCACCTGGACATTGAAGCCCTTGACCGCAACTCTCCGAGTGCGACCACCCAGCGGTCCGTCCGTCACATCCATCTCTCTCCAATTCTCAGACAAGAATAGCATGCAGGATGGTGTCAAGTGCTCTGCACAAGTCCAGGTAGATGACGCCAGCTGCTCTTCCCCTAGCCAACAACGCTCTAATCCCATTGCAGTAGGCTACCACATCTGCCAAGGCACTGTTTGCCCTCAGTGAAGCCACGCTGACCGCCACCAATCACCTCCTTATTTGCCATGGGCCTCCACACAGTTTCCAGGACAATCTGTTCCATGACCTTGCCAGGCACACAGGTGACACTGACTGTCCTGTAGTTCCCCAGCTCTTCTTCTCTCCCCTTTTAAATAGGGGGGTTAGGCTTCCCCTCTTCCAGTCAGCGGGAACTTCACCAGACTGACACAGCTTCTCAAACATGATTGATAATGGCTTAGCAACTTCATCTGCCTGTTCCTTCAGGACCCTTGGATGCAACTCACCAGGTCCCATGGATCTATGCACTTTCAGGTTCCTTAGTCTCCATCCTGATCTTCTCCCACAGCAGACAGTCCTTCATTTTCCAAGGCCCTGCCTTTTCCTTTTGGGGCCCAGATTATGTGGCTGGAGCTCTTGCTGGCCAAAAAGTCTAAGACTTCAGCCAAAAAGTCATTGAGTAACTCAACCTTCTCTGTATTCCAGGTAACTAGGTCTCCCGTTTCCTTCTGGAGAAGGCCCCCAGTTTCCCTAGTCTTCCTTTTATCACCAATGTACCTATAGAAGCCTTTCCTGTAGCCCTTGACGTCCCTGGCCAAATTTTATCCTAACGATGCTTTGGCTTTCTGAACCTGATCCCAGGCTGCTCGGACGATGCCACTGTATCCCTCCCAGGCTACCTGTCCTTGCTTCCGCTTCCTGTAGGCCTTCTTTTCTGCTTGTGTTTGGCCAGGACCTCCTTGTTCATCCATGCAGGCCTCCAGGTGTTTGTACCTGAGTTTCTCTTTGTTGACATGCATTGCTCCTGAGCTTGGAGGTGATCTTTGAATATCAACCAGCTTTCTTGGTTGATATTTTGGTGTATTGCCATATTTGATATTTTTGGTTTCTTTTCTCTTACCTCCAGGGCTTTGTCCCATGGTACTCTTATCAAGCAAATCCCTGAAGATGCCAAAGTCTGTTTACCCAAAGGCCAGGGCAGCAAGCTGGCTAGTTTAAAGCCCATTAACAGAAATAATAATTTGACAGACATAAAAATTGCCACAGAAAACGTATTTTTTATGTCTCAGTGGCTCAATAGGTTGTGCTCATTCTGAGTAGATTTATATGATGTTTTATTTGATTATTACTTCTCCAACCAGTACTTATGGAACACCACTTTTTTTTCCTTTTCTTTCTCACCCCAAGGGCAGTATTACTGGTATATAAAATGCATCTGTAATGAAATCAATACAATTGCAACTTTTGTGCTTTAAATTTGGTCTAAGACTACAAAATACTAGGGCTCTTGTGTACGGAACTTCATTACTACTACTGTCATTCTTTCAACAAAGGCTGGTTCTATGAAAACGGGAAAAATCACTTTCTTTCTCTGAAGTAGGTCTATCGGGTGACTGACCTGCAGAAATTTTCCCTTGAAGAAATTGAGGAAAAACTTATATAATGGCTAATGGATTCAATTGCTACAGTTTTGCTGGCTATCACACACACACACACACATGCATTCACACAAATGAATACTCTCTGCCACCTCCATTCAGTTTACGGATAAACCTTTTACATGCTACCTGAGAATACAAACTTATTTTTCCAGATGTCCTCCACGCATGGCAGTGTGATAAGGTATAAACTTTGTAAATGAACACAAAAAACTCCTCTTTGTCAAGCCTTAGAAAACTTACCTACAACTCACCCACAACCATTACAAAAAACTGCAGCTACAATCCATGCCCAGAGGGAAAGATCCTTCTTCTGGTTTGTTTCTCTGTCAAATATGTACACTCAGTTTACAAGTTCCTGGATGGCATACGTTATATGGAGAGGTTATGGCCCTACCTTCTCCCAGGTACACTGCCCTCAGTTTGATTATTTCCGCCAACCTGCTGCATTTTGGATCGTTCAATGTGTTCCACATAAGTCTGGATCATCTATGAGGAGAAAAAAAATCCATGAGCCAAACACAAGAGAAGAAAAGACTCAATTTCTGCTTTCGTTTGATTTTCTCAACCATCCGTTTCTAATTTCCCTTTTTCTTAAGGAAAAAAACAAAACAGGTGAAATAAAACAACACTCCTCAACTTTGCTCTTCTTCTGAGCTGATGACATAATTGAATGGAATAAATTGACAGAAAATCCATCAGAAAATTACATCAGAAATGACTTAGGATTAACCAAGAACCATGAAAAAAGATATTCAAAAATGATGTAAAAAGTATCCTGGAGGCTGGTTAGTAGCGGGAGATGAGGCAAAGGGGTTCTCTTCACAGAATCAAAAACTGGTGAGTTCACAAGTGATCTACAGAGGTTATCTTGTCCAACCCCCCTACTCAGGCAGGACCATCCAAAGCAGGTTGCCCAGGACCACGCCCAGATGGTTTCTGAATATCTCCAAGTATCCACAACCTCCCTGCACAAACTATGCCAGCACTTCATCACATGCACAGTAAAGAAGTGCTTCCTGAGGTCCAGACAGAGCCTCCTCTGTTCCCTTTTGTGCCCTTTGCCTCTCATCCAGTCACTGGGCACCACTGGAAAGATCCTAGCTCCATCATCTTTTCATCCTCCCTTCAGATATAACTGATGTTCTTCTCAAGATTCAGAAGCTCTAGTTCAGTATGGTAAAGATGAATTTTTGACATGATTTTATGGGCAGGCTAAGAGTTTGTTTGTTCAGAAATAACAAGATGATAGCCTACCTCTGTGTGACGTTGATGTAAAGCATTATACTCTTTCTTCATTTCTGATTCACGCTCTTCCAGTCGTGAAACTATCAAGAAAAGATTCCAACCATTAGCTAACATACAGATCAGTCTCCCCAGAGCAAATAGAATATACTACAAAACAGGCATACTTTGTTAGAAATGAACTCCTATCTACTGAATGAAACAAACGGAAACAGAATAATGCAGATTAGAGTATCTGGTTTTCATTACGAACTTACTTCATCGGTACTAGCACGTTCCCAAAACAGGCAGGCTGGGTGGTGCAATAGAAGTGCAGAAAAAGAGCACTAGCCAGGTACCCTATAAATGTGGTGGTTTATCAACAAATTAAATTATCTTCTGGGGTGGGTGCCTCCTAGCTGTTTGAGTACAAGAAGTATTAGACAAAACATGATGGGAACTTCAACCAACAAAATGCAGCTGCACCTGTTAAGAAAGCACGTGCATAAACAAACAAATGCGATCATTATATGAGAGAAAAGAAGGAGGTGCTGTTCAAGCACAAGAAGAAACTGGAAACCAGGTACAAAAAGGTTTACCAATGGCCCAAATCTTGCAGATGGAGACTAAGCATTTTCCATGCAAGAGAAGCACTGAACCCTCTGCTAAATTAGTGTAGCTATCTCATCCTTTAGATGACTCAGAATTTTATACCTAAGAAAGGGATAGCCAGAGATTTCAGCTTTTGCATAAATTACATTAAAACAAACAAAAATGCAAATTATTTGCACGATAGCTGTTACATGGTCATGTAAGGGAAACTGTATCATCATGTCTGGTACACAGCTTTGCTTACTCTGATCTGCATAGTTTTTGGTCTTCAGCTCCAACTGTCGAGTCTGAAATTCAAGGTGTTCCACTTGGATTTGTAGTTCTTTCTTCTCCTGCTCCAGTGCATCTTCAAACTCTATAAACTTCTGTATAAGGAAAAAAAACAGGAGGCAAGGATGAGAAATAAACATAAAATCTATTTGCCCTTTATGACTTTTCCCCTTCTCTCTTCCCTCATTAAAAAAAAAAGCGTAAGTTTTAAAAGAGGAGATAAGAATTTCTATGTTCTGGAAGTAGTACAATAGCATTTAATCAAGCTGAAGAAAGTATCTTACAAGAGAAAGTAAAAGATGCATTCTGTGTATAATTAGCATATAAACTGCAGTCCAACATAAACCAGTTAAACCAGTGCAATTCTGTCATCTTCAGTAACATTTTTCTTTCTCATGCCAGGCTGAATGTTTATGCCTGTTTATGTCAGAGAAGGCAAATTCTATGTCTATGGTCATATATTAGTAACTACGTATGTCAGAACCCTTCTTCAGAATGATTCATCTATTTGTGCAGTTTTAGAAAGCTTTGACTGTAATTCATGCTGTAAGTTTTGCCGGAAATCTGCAAGTCTTGTGGAAAACCTATCCACAGCTGTCAGACTTCATAGTCCCCTTTGCAATCCACTTCCCAGAGCCTCAACCAGAGATTAGAAAAAGTAAATAAATCAAATTATAGAGAAGAAAACTAACAGTTAAAATTGTAAGAACTAGAGGAATGTTGAATGAGGTGATTCTCTGACTCGAGTCACTGAGAAATTCTGAAAAATTTTACTTTTGACAATTTCATAAGTTGTGTTACAGCCTGAATCAGTGCAGAAAGGAAGTAGATGTTGGGAAGCAAAGCTTCCCAGCCTGATGAGAACTTGCAGGAAGAAAATCCCAGGGAGCCTTCCCCTAGCCAGACATCACTAACCCCAGAACTTCTGACATCTCTTCCCCCACTCCTCCTCTTCCGTTCTGGCCTTGCTGGGGAACCAGGCACAGGGAAGGAACTCAGAGTAACCTCAGCACCCAGTGATCATGAAATACCCCAGCAATGAACTGGAGAAAGGCTCTGATACGTGGGAGCCGACCAGCCATGACCAGCAAGTGGAGGAGAGTTCGATGAATTTATATTCAGAAAGAAAAGGCTTGGCTTGCCACTCTTGGCAAAGAAGGCAGGGAAGGGATAATCTAATAACTCTCATTAGCAACAACGAAGTGTCAACAGCACACACAGCAACCTAGGTTACTTACTGCAAAGCAGTAAAGGAAAGATTTTTACACACATACTAACCTTGTTATGAAATCACAACAAAATAGTATCTAATATCAGGCTCAGATTTCTGTAAAATGTTACTTTTGACCAGGGACTTCCGTCATTCTCTATATCAGATGCTACCACTGTAGAGCAGAGAAAGAAATGCTAGAAAAGTAAAACACAAAATATTCCACTTAGCTCCACTATAGTGGGCTGATACTATATGTGACTCTAGATTAGAGCTGCTTTCTAGATCGCAGCTGCTTTCATGAAACATTTAAACTAAACAGGGCCCCTGGAAAGCAAATGTCACCTTCAAATCTCTAAGTCTATTTAAGCAAGCCCAGTCTTCATGCTCTATGGGCACATGAATTGTTCTGTACAGCCAACTAACACGCGTATTGCTGCAATAACTTACCATCCGTATTACTAGACTAGGAAACCCAATTACATCTAACAGCATTACCCACCACAAGCACATGGAAAGATCCATACAACTCAGAAGACATTTGTTCTGTTACCCATACACATCCTCTCCACAGCAAACCACACGTAAAACGCAAGACCACCACGCTTACAAGGAAGGTCACTGAAGCTATCCCACCAGCTTTAGAACAAATCCTTTCCTGACCTCAAGGATCCAGAACTTCTCTTTCACCCCTACTGTGCCTCTTTACATTATTCCTAAACAGCCACATCCATGGAAAGTGAAACCACAGCACCAGTTCTCCTCTCAAAATTTACATGTGCACATAATCATACCATGCCACGGAGTGTCTTTTTTCTTACTTCATGTCTTCCATTTAGAAAAACAGCAGAGACCACTGGAGTAGCCCCACAGCCCCTTATTCAGAACTGCATAGGAGGAGAGCAAACAAAAAATAAAGGGGAGATATCTCTAATCTACATTTAAGATGTTTTTTTGAAAAAGAGCAGGCCTTGGGAGAGGTAACTCGGGATTATGAAGGGCAAGCAGCTCCAAAGCTGCTGCCAGCCCTACAGCTCCTATTCTTGGTCTGCTTGCAAAACGCCCCTAGATTGGGTTCTAACAAACTCATCACAACACACATACATGGAACTGCTGAAACCTCTGTTTAAAACAACAAATACTAGGAAGGTAAGACTGCTTTCACCCTCCTCTGTACGCTGCACGGGGCAAGTACTGCCCTCTACAAACAGCGACTGCCATGGAGCAGAGCAGTCCCATGGACTACCAGAAGAGGCCACAGCCCGTCTCTGACAACTGCATCAGAAGAGGACGTGGCAAATATTAGAGTAAACAATATAAGAGTAAAACCTCACTGGATTCCAGGACAGACACAATCTGGTTGAAAAACATTTTTTAATAAAATTCCGAAGGAAATTAATGCAATTCAATATAGGGAAAGATTCTTTCTCTGGAGTTTGTTCAAAGCCAGCACACAAAACAATACAGCCGTTGACTATTCTCAGGATAAGCCATGTGCACATTTTCCGTTCCTTTTACTGGAATTAGCAGCCATACCAGAGACATCACCATGCTGGTGAATTGGATCCTCTCTCTTCAGGTGACTGAAAGGTGCCATCATTTATTATTCCTGCTGACTTGTAAAACCCTTCAGTAACTTCATCTGAACAATGAGTCAGTTTTTATTCCTACAACCTGTATTTATAGAAACATACAAAAACATTTTGGTCATGTCTTATTTTTCCTGCACTCACTGTTCTGCAGTGCTTTTAATCCTTAAAGGCACTTTTAACTTTCTTTTCCATTCCGCTCAGATGTATTACACCACATTTTATTTTCCCCATGGCTTTTTTGATGCAGCATTTTCTAGAAATACCAGAAACGTCAATACCTTTTTTTTCCTCTCTATATATTCTTAAAAGAGTTACTGGGTATCTCAGAGGCTATGCATTGACTTTTTCATTACATTTTAAGACTATACAAGGTTTTAGATTTTTAAGTAAAAGCATTTTCTCTTTGAAACATCAATTCAACATTGAAACCACTTAGTCATTACCAAAAATCCAGCAATCTGCTTTGGGGATTTTGAGAAGGGCAGATTTTTTCTTGAAACTCTTTCCAGAATAACTATATCATTTCACACTGAGTGAAAAAAAGTATCTAACCAGGACAGTTACACTGAGCACAGACCTAAAGAAGTTTAACTGGGCTTGGAGGACTGGTCTAAGCTATCCCAAAAAATCTATTTTCCTCCATCTCCTCTCAGGGATTTGCTGGAACCACTCCATGCTAAAGCTCTGTTGACAAACTTTTAATTATGACCAGTTTCTAAATCCACATCACATCTCACTTCCTCAGCTTTCCCTCTTGCTCAGCTCTTTTGGCTCGAGACGCCCACCTCTTCCTAACTCTCCATCCAGGATTACACCACCCTGGCCAGGCAGGAACCATGTTTTTATTGGAAATAAAAGTTAATTGACTTTAAGGAAAATAATCACGTATCTCTGGGCACTAAATTAGGAAGCAAAAGAAAGTACAAGACCAATTTTATTCCCACTATGCAGGTCATCTTTAAAAGGATCCTGGATTTGTTACTGATGCTAGGGTTTCGTTCAGAGAAACTGAAAAATTAAGTCTTCTCAAGCCTGTCCTGGTCCCTCTGATGGCACCCTTCCCTCCGGCGTGTCCAACCCCACCACACAGCTTGGTGTCATCAGCAAACTTGCCGAGGGTGCACTCAATTTCACTCTCCACGTCACCAACAAAGATGTTCAACAGTGCTGGTCCCAGCACTGACCCCTGAGGAACACCACTCATCGCTGGTCT
>NW_023304384.1:0-2039 GCF_011077185.1 Oxyura jamaicensis | reverse complement strand
CCCCCCCCGGGGCTTGGGGACCGCTGAGGGGGGGACGGGCAGGGACGCGCAGGGGACAGGGGCGAGGACGGGCACCAGCCCTGTGCCGGGGGGCTGCGGGGGGGTGACAGGCACCGGGAGGAGGGTGGCGGAGCACCCCCAGTGCCATGCAATACTGTGACAGTGTCACTAGATGTCCCCACGTCCTGGGGACACGCGGGGAGCACCCACTGGGGACGGTGACGCGGGACAGCACCCTGCCTGCCGCTCCTCCTCCCCGGCGCCTCCAAACCCTGAGCCCCGTCCTGCAGCGGGGTCTCCTAGCTGGGGGGCGAGGGCTTTGGGGTGACCCCCCAACCCCCCGGCACCCCGTCCCCAGCTATCCCGAGGTGACGGTGGTGCCGCTGCCCAGCTTGATGATCATCTGCTGGCAGTCGTGCAGCGTGCGGCGGTCGCCCAGCTTCTCCAGCGTGCGCGCGGCCTCGGCCAGCATCCCCACGCGCTGCCCGGGGGCCGAGAGGAAGCTGGGGGGCAGGTAGCAGCAGGCGAGCAGCAGGGCTTCGGCGTGCTCCCGCGGCGTGGGGTGGCTCTCGGGCTCGCCAGCTGCGGGGACAGAGCGGGCATCAGTTTCTCACCAGCCCCTGGCTTCTCCAGATCCGCTACGAGGCTATTTGGGCACCCCGGCGCGGATGTCGCCACCGAAATACCGGGGGAGAAGCTCCCCTTATCCATGCCGTACCCCCTAAACACGGTGGTGGCGAGCAGCGGGGTGTCCCCATGGGGTACCCGGCCCCGGGGGGGGGGGCTCCCCAACGCCTTCACCCACCTGTTTTGCTGCCCTGCACCCCTCTCCTCCGCAGGCTGCGGTCCAGCAGCTGGTGGGTCCGCGTGGGGCTGGCGCGAGCCATCAGCCTGGCGGTGGCTTCGTGCAGGAACACCTGGGAGGAGGAGGAGGAGGATGGGGAGGGTTGGGGGGCACGGTGCACGTCCCCACGGGGCTACGTGAGGCTGGGGGGGGCTCACCCTGCGCATGGCGGGCCGGAGGGTCTGGGCCAGGCGCCGCAGGCTGCTGAGGTCCTGCTGGAAGCCGCGGAGCTCCAGGGCGGACGCCTGGTAGGCGCCGCGGAGCTGCTGGCTGGCGCTCATCTGCTGCTGCCACAGGTTGGTGCGGGTGACGAGGAGCAGGTCGCACAGCAGGAGCTGCACCGCCTACACGGAAAGGTGGGGACACAAGGGGGAGCGGGGAGGGGGGGGGGGCAGTGAGCGGGACAGACGGACGGGGCGCGCCCCGACGTCCCCTCCCCGTGGGCGGGCGGCGCTGCGCGGGACCCCCGCCGGGCTGCATGGCAGGGGCATTGCACTCCCAGTCTGACACATGCAATGCAACTACAATGCACCCCCGCGAGGGCCGGGGACGCCTCCGGCGAGGGCTGGGCGCTCCCCCCCCCTCCCCCCCCGGGGTTGGGCTGCACCCCCTAAATACCCTGCTCCCGGCCCCTCCGGCCCCCCCAGCCTCACCTTGTCGATGGTGCACTTGGGGGGGTTGCTGAGCTCCAGGCTCTCCCGCAGGCAGCTGCTGGCCTTCTCGCAGTGGTTCAGGCTGGCCTGGCTCCCGTCCTGCTTGCTCAGCATGGCCCGGACGGCCTTGAAGGAGTGCAGCGCGGCGCGGGGAAGGGGCTTCCTGCGCGGGGACGTGCGGGCACGGTCACCGCGGACCCCTCGCCGGGCACGGCCGAGCCCCCTCCGGCAGGCACGGGGGCTGCGCCGACCCCAAAGCAAAGAAGGGAGGGGCAGAGGAAGAGCTGGCAGCCCGCACCCCGCCACCCCCAGCACTCACTCAGAGCCCTGCAGCACCCTGGGCATGGTCTCCACCAGCGGGTAGAGGCGCTCGGCCCCCTCCTCGTCTCCCTGCAGCCAGTGGATAACGGCGCCGATGACGGACGCCCACCACTTGGACACGGGGTCGGTGCCTGCGGGGCGGAAAGGGACACGGGAGCGGGGTGTCCGCCAGCCCACGGCCCCGCCGCCCCCACGCAGCTCCCCGGGGGGGGGGGGGGGGG
>NW_023304383.1:0-1523 GCF_011077185.1 Oxyura jamaicensis | reverse complement strand
TGTAGTTTCTACCATGAAGAAATGGGAATTGTCAGGATGTGAATTCATCGCAGGAGAAGAAATACTGGTGTTCACCTGTACTTGCATTTCATCACTTTGTCTGGCGTGATGTGCTTCCTCATCTTCCAGGTACATCCACGAGTTTTGATTAAACAGACAATGCTGAATCTCCCCTTTCCAGCTGCCTGCCTGGACCTATGCACTTCCCACGGTTCTCCTGGTTTGCCCTCCCCTTACTCTTTGATCATTCAGATGCCTCTCACCCGACCCAGCTGCAGCTTTGAGCTTTGAGTTAGAAACAGTCCATCTTGCCCATCTGCCAGTACTTTGTTTAATTGTTTCCTTAGCAGGAACCTCATCATTTAGAATTGAATTCCAATGCTATGCATCAATACTAACGCTATTATTTTTAATTTCCTATCCATCAGTATAAAATACTTCTTCTGTGGTCATCCTTTTGGGAAGGTAAACCTCACAGGAGGCATACAATATGAGGAGCTTGCTATTTTATTTATTTATTTATTTATTTTAATTGCTACATGTTTTCCTGTTCTTGGTTGAAAATAGGAAAAACCCTTCTGCGCCTGTGTGCTGCCAGGTCTCTTAGTAAAGCAGGCAGGAACTGGTGTAAAGGGGCTGTAAATCCGGCTGCAGCCTTCAGTGCAGTCTGGTGTAAGAAAAGAGAAGCAATTACCTGGTGGCCAGTAAGAGAAATAGCAGGGCTGGGGTGGTGAGGACCAACATTGTCCATGCAGTGTCAGACCTCAAGAGTCTGCTTTTCCTTCTCTTTGCGAATCTCCAAAGGCAACACCCAAGAACAATATCAGTTACACAATGATGCTCCAAACTGAAATGTGACAAAATTCACCCTTTAAAATGAGAAATATATATATATATATTTTATATATAATATATATTTTTTATTATTATTATTATTTTTATTTTTTTTAATCTTTCCCCTTAACTACAACATGAAAGCTCTCCAATTATCTCTACAACTCTTGAAGTCTTGAACAAAATTATGCAAGAGATGTTAGGAGTTTCTTCATTGTAATGAGTTCCAAGGTGTATTTTGGTGCTGAGGCTATGAAGCTCAGGTACTGAGAGGAGAATGATGCAATTGCTTGAGGAAGTAAAGTCAGAAGGAAAAGTTGAAGTGACTTGGAGTATTAATGGGCCCCACCGAGGGCTGTTACTAGGACAGCCCCCCCAGGGACTTGTTAGGACAAGTAATTGGAGGCCATGATTACAGACAAGCAAAGCACTGTGCTGAGAAAAGTCTTGGTTGGTTTTGATGAAGCAGAAGGGTCAAGGCCTGACCGCAGCCACTGGGAGGGGAGATCTTTTACACCCACGTCTGGCTCAGGGCTCTTCCTGGGGGTCTGAGGGATGTGGTGGGCAGTGTGATGCCACAGAAGAACAGTGGTATGACACCTCCCTGCCTCTGCCCAGGGCTGTAAGGTAGCAGTGAGTCTCCATTGCAATGACTACATCTCATTTCCTCATAAGCTCTAGCCAAGGGG
>NW_023304382.1:5838-14478 GCF_011077185.1 Oxyura jamaicensis | reverse complement strand
GTGCTGGCGGCGGCCCCGGGGCTGCTCCAGGCGCGTCCCGCCGCGCACCGGGAGGCGGCCCGGCCCTGCCCGCCCCGCCCACCGGAAGCGGCCGCCGGCCCCCGCCGGCCAATAGGAAGCGAGGCGGAGGTCGAGCCGCGCGTGCGCGCTCCGTCGTGGCGCACGCCGCCGCCGCCGCCATCTTGGAGGAGGGCGCGGTGCCTCGCGGCGCTGGGGCCGGGAGGGGGGGGGAGGGAGGAGGGGGAGCCTCGCCCCGCCCCCCCGAACGGCTGCGCATGCGCGAGGGGCGCTGCCCGCCCGGCAGGAAGGGGCTGTGCTCGAGCGTGTCAGGAGGGGCGGGGCGAAATCGCAGTGGGCGTGGTCTCTCTTGGGCACGCCCCCCACCCCGAAGGGCGGGGCCCGTTGCTACGCAACGCGGGAGGGGCAGGTTCGGGCCTAGCCCCGGCCCCGTCGCCCCGCGCCCCCGGGGCCCCCCGCGCCCCTCTCCCCGTGTGCGGGGCCTCGGGGACCCCAAGTCCCAGGCTTCCCACGGCCGTCACCGCGCCCCCAGCGCTGAGCTCTCCTACCGTGGGAGCTCCCTGCCCGTTGTGGGAATTACAAAGAGTACAAAAGTCAGATTTGGTTGATAACAGGTGGGCAGCCCAAAGCCCGGTGTTGGCTGCGAAGCACCGCACAGGCTGCGAACCCGGGAAACCCAGTCCTGGGGAAACGGGACGGGCCCGGTCGTCGAGGGAAAAAAAAAGTATATAAATTGTGTTAGGGAACTAGCTCCTGCTTGTGGGATGCCCGACGTTGCAAGCGCGAATAAAATTGTTACTTCACGGAGATCCTGGGCTCAGCCTGTGTCACTGCCCACAGAGCGTTCCTCACACCCACGGCACAGCCACGGCGTGGGGCACACGGACGTCTGCCGGCCGCCCGCTCCGGGCCATAACCCAGCGGCACGGGCCCGGGGGGTCACGGCGGAGACGTCCCCCCGGTGCCCAGACGCCTCAGACGCTCCCACCCCCCGTGTCCTGCTCTTCACCGGGTGCAGGGGCCCGGTCACCTCCCCAGCGGCTGCTTCCCCTGAGAGCCTCCAGGGAAGAGCCTCGCAAATACAAGAACAATCTGCGTTTACCGGCTTCGTACCCCATGTAACTAATTAAATAATGGACAAGGAGGGGAAATCCTCACACCGCAGGTGCCAACCAGCAGCAATAGTGAACGGTTACCTGCTATCAGAGCAGTTCCAGCCCTGCGGGTTTAGTTCAATCCGCTTTGACACCCTCTGTTTTCTAATGGCTGAAGGGGCTGGGAGGGGAGACGTAATGGGGAGACCGAGACGAGGGGCGCGATTAAAACAGGAAATTCAGCCCTTCGTTACTGCCTTTCAGAATGAAGCCAGGACCAATCAGAGCCTAAAAACGGCGAAGTTAATACAGATCAGAACACTTATGGTTCCCAAAGTCTCCTGTGGCATTTCCCGTTACAAGAGATCGCTGAAACCGGTGGCTTAATAGGCTTTAGAGGGGGGCTGTATACATATGAGGATATTGCAAATGCTTGCAGTTACATTAGAGGATTAAACACAACAGGAGAGGGAGAGAAATAAACCCTCTAGGGGAGTGTAACTAACTGCAAGGCTTAGAAGAAGATTATGGTTGAACGGCCCGTGTTTTTTCCGCTGTTGAATTTCCTCCACTTCCCTGCTTCTAACGGTGGCTGCCTTTCAGCAGCGCGCTGACCCGGCAGCCCCTCGTCCTGGGCATTCCCGTGCCGCTCCCCGCTGGTGGAAACACCATTCTTGTCCTTTGTGGCAGGGCTCACTAAATGCAGGTGAATCCCTCCTGCATAAAGGGCCTGAGGTGCAGGTGCTGCGGCTCTTCCCAGACCGCGATGTGCAGCACGTGTCCGTGCCCCAGGGTGACATCTCGTCACACAGATTTGCAGCTTTGACGTTGTTGGGCTGCCCTGGAGATCACGCTGGTTGTGCCAGGCACCGCGCCGTCTCCAAAGCCTCTCCAGCGTCTCCGAAATGTGAGGCTGAGCCCAGCAACGTGCCTGTGTGCGTGTTCACAGAGCCTGGAGCCTCTTACTCCGCTGATGGTCACTTCGGGCCACCATGGCTGCCCTGCCAGGGGACAGGTATCCATGGAGACCATTAAAAGGATCATCTCATCATCGTGGTTTGTTATTTTAGCACGTTGTTTGTTGGCATGTGCTCCTACGTGCACGTTTCACACCGGGGCGAGCCTCCTGCCCGATGCAAAGCCGCTGCCGTCGCCGCTCCGCTCGCACCTTGCCTCCTGATGCTGCGGAAGATGCTTCTCCCCGCCCTGCATGTTCAGGAGCGTTGGGTTTTGTTCTGCCTAACAAAAGAGACTCCAGAAGCGGGAGGGGTTTGGCACACGGACAGCACTGAACAAGCTGGTGGGCACCGAGAGAAAGAAGAAAACTGAGCTGGGCACAGAGCAGGACCCAGAAAGCAGAGAGGAGGAGCAGAGAGGAGAGAGCAGGGCTCTGCCAGTGCTGGAGGAAAGCCTGGGAGGCTGGAGCTGGGCTTCTGCTCCTGGCACAGTTTTTGCCACCTCTTGCTGGAGGCAGAAGGCCCCAGAGGCGAGAGCTGCCGGCTTTAGCCTTCTGCCAAGGTGCCAAAATGCTGGATCCTTACAGGGAGCTTTTGTCCTGAGTTCCTACTTCCCCTGAAAAATCCAAAGGGCATGCAGCACATTTTTGAACAGGATTTGAGGCTGACAGCATGCTCTCAGCTCCAGAAGCTTTTGTCCCTGTTCTAGCAACGTCTGCTCCAAGAACAACAAAATATCCTCATGCCTTCAATTGCTGTTGAAATAAAAGGCCTTGCACTGCCCTGGCCGGGGAAACCGCTGGCTGTCTGCAGCCCTCATGTTGCAATGTGGGCCTTTTTCATCTTCTGTTTCCTAAAGAGGGTGGCAGTAAGGCTCTGACTCTGTCCCAGTCTGCCCAAGTTGGGAAAAGCCATCAAACTTTTCCAACTTTATGTCTAAAAACCAACCGAACAAACCAGAAGAAAGGGAAGCACCATGGAGCCAAATGGCTACCGTGGGAGGCCAAGGTAACAGAATTTGTGAAAATTGTTCTTAGCTGCATGGTTTATCCCTGGGTTATCTTCATTGCAAACATCCACAGAAGTGCACTCGACCTTGATCTGAAGCCCTTTTGTCAAAGCATCCTGCGCAGCTCCAGTCTCTGTTCCAGCCTGCTCCATCACACACTCAAATATTCATTGCAGTTAATTGCTTTATTCCAGTTTTGCAGAGTCTGGGTTTTGCCTCCAGGCTGAGGCTGAGTCTAATTCCGACCCAGCAGCTGCCTGCGCCTCTCCTCACATCCAGCCGGGGATCTGTTTCCATCTTACTGCCGTTTTATTGCTCCCGCCACAAACTGAGCTGTAACTCGCTCTGAATGCGATGCCTACACGAGCGCCTTCCTGCACACCCACCCGAGGTAATCCCACTGAAAGGGGTAAGCTGTACTTGATAAGCACAACAGAGCAACTTCGAAAGGCGAGGGAAAGTTTTGTGTGGTGAGCCCCAACCGGTCCCTTTGCTCACGAAGCTGCTTGGCAGCAAGCGATTTGTTCACTTGGCAAGCTCTGAAATATACAGCAGGTAAAGGCTCGGGGTGACCCATGGCCACAACCTCAAAGTACAGACGTGTAATTAATTAAAACCCACAGCCCACTGCCCTGGGGAAGGTGTGCTCCCCGCCACGGGTTCCTCCTCCTCCAGAAGACCCTCCAAAAAACAAGACACTCGCCTCCAGAACAGCCAGGACGCCCCGAGGCCGGAGGGTTTCCTCCCACTGGAAAGCCCCTGGGGCTGTTTGCAGGTCACATCCCTGGGAACTGCTTCCAGGGGCTGGCACCAAACAAGCTCAGGAGGTCAGACAAGCAGGCGTGGGGGGGTTTGCAGGCAAGGCCCTGCCCCAGCTGGGCTTTGCAGGGCCGTCATTTCATGTGTCCCTGCCTCCTCCCCGGCTTTCTTCTGCTGCGGTGCCTGCCACAAGATGCAGAGGGGACAGCAGGTATTCGGCTGCCGGTGGCAGGCAGGCACCGTTACGCCTTCCCACCGACCCAAACGTTTTGTTTCCGTGGCCAGGGGTTGGATTTGCCGAAGCAGGGGCTTTGTGAGGGCACAGGCTGCGGTGCCGGCAACAGCTGCTTGCGGGTACCTGGCAGAAATGTGTGCCTGTTCTCCTTGGCTGCTGTCTGGAAGAGGTGACGCTCTCTTTCACCTCCACCTTTGTGCTCTGTGATAAGAGGTGCCGCTTCTGTTCCAGCCGAAGGATGGACTTTGGAGAAAGCTGGGGGCTGTGGCTTTTTTTTTTTTTTAAAAAAAAAAAAAATACACAAATTTCAATGCCTGCCCCTGCTTTTCTTCCCAGGCCTCAAAAGCCCAATGCTGAGACATCCGGATCGGCCCTTCTGCACCTCTCCCTGTCCTCAGCCTCCCGTCTTTGG
The DNA here is from genome assembly GCF_011077185.1 of Oxyura jamaicensis. Classification (NCBI taxonomy): domain Eukaryota; kingdom Metazoa; phylum Chordata; class Aves; order Anseriformes; family Anatidae; genus Oxyura; species Oxyura jamaicensis. The sequence continues at coordinate 9,995 of NW_023304382.1, read as the reverse complement.
GGCGGGGACGTGCAGGGGACGGCGCAGCCGGGGGGCTCCACGTGCCGGGTCCCAGCCAGAGACATCCACGGTGGAGCCCGGAACCAGGCAGAGCAGTGCCCGGCTGCTCCATCCCACATCTCCACGGGGGCTGCGAGGAGCTAATGGGTTTTAATAAACGAGACGGGTCCCAATCAGCCCAGCGCCACGTGGCCCCTCCAGAAGCCATCAGGGGCTCCCCAGGGCTGGACACGCTCTCCTCTTCCCTTCCTTGGGAGAGCGGCCCTTTTTTTTTCCACATTTCTCCTCTCCGCTGCTCAGCCCATTAGCCGAGACATTAAATTTTAACATTTTCGTCGCTCTGTGCAGCAAGCTGCTGGTGAGTGGGTGCCTGGGTGGGTGCCAGGGCCCTGGGGGAGCGGCGGCGGAGGAGGCACCCGCTGCACCCCGCGGGGTGGAGAGGGGCTCCCGATGCCTGCGGGATGCAGGCGCCTGCACCCAGGCACGGCTGGGGCACGCCGTGCCCTGCAGGAACTGCCCCCCATGGTGACAAAGGTGACGGCTGCGATTAGGGATGAATCGCCCTCCACGTGTGGTCCTGGGGAGGTTTGCACCGAGGACCGGCCCCGGCACCGGGTGCCATGCGGAACAGGAGCAGCCTGCCCGCAGCACGGCCCTCGGTGGCGTGGCCAGGAGCTTTCTGTCCACGAGACTTTAAAATCCATCGATTTTTGCCATTAGGGTGGGAGTGGCTGGGGCAGATGTGCTGCAACCGGAGCGGTGCTCTGAATAATTCACGGTGAGAGATGACGAAGCCACTGGCCAGCCTGGGGAAGCCTCCCCACGTCCTCCCGCAGGGACCTGGCCTCTGCTTTTGCCCCAGGGGGTGGCACACGGGCTGGGACAAGGGCCTGGTGCTCCCGGACACCACCACGGCCGCCCTGCCTCGCGCCACCAGCACAGCGCTGAGTTTGCCAGGTCTCGGCCGTGGCGCCGGCAAGCCCCACGGCACCAGCGTGGAGCCCGGGCAGGGCCGGCGGCGGCAGCCCAGGAGTTAATTCCCAGCCTCGCCGCATGGCTCTGGAGCTATTAATACCCGCACGCTGCCTGAGCTGCCAGAGCGAGCGGAGGCTCTGCCGGTGAGACCGGCCCCGCGGAGCCGCGGCTCGCCGCCGGCACAACTTTCCTCCGCGGGCACGCGGGGCACCTGGCCCGGCCGCCTGCCTGCCACGAGTCCTGCGCCGGGGACGCTGCCACAGGGACGAGGCGGTGGCGGGGCCACGGGCACCGGGGCTGTGCCCGTCACCTGGGTGCCACCTGGGCACTGGGTGCCGGAGTGGGGCGGCCGCGTCCTCCGACCTCTGAAGTGCCGCGAGGGCTCGGCCGGGGCCTCATCCTGCCCTGCTGGACCCCTCAGCCTGGGCGATGCCGCCCCAGGTCCCCGCACACAGCCCCTGAGCACCGGTGCGCGATGGGTGCCAGGATGGCATCGGGCGCTGCTGGCTCCGGCACGAGGGTGACGAGGGACACGGCCCGGCCCCATGCGGTGAGCAGCTGGCCCCAGCGCTCGGCCCAGCGGCGTGAGGGGCTCCCCGACACCATGGCCCTGGCCGGGTGAACGTGAGTCCCCACCGGCGGCACAGGTGAGGGCGAGGAAGATGCCAACACTTCTCTGGCGCTGCCCGGCCTGGATTCCCCCTCGCCCGGCTGCGTTCGCGCGATGGATTCCTTCTGCTTCGTCTGCTTCCAGAAAGAGGAGCTGCAGCCCCTGCACCTGCACAGGTCAGTGCCACGGGGACGCCGCGGGGGGGACACGGCACCGAGACGGGTTGGGGACGGTGGCCAGCGGAAAGCCGCCTGCAGAGCCTGTGCCAGAGCCTGCCCTGGAGCAGCCACGGCTGGAGGGGTCCGGGGCTCAGCTCCATGCCAGGAGAGGCTGCGTGCCCAGCACGTGTGCACATCCAGCGTGTGCTTCCCTGGCAGCAGCTCTCCAAGATGCTGGAGGTGTGTGTGTGTCCCTCCCTGGTGCCGTGCCGTGCCCACGGGAGTGGGACTGTGGGCTGGGGTGCACCTCCTGCCGCATCCCAACAGGTTGCAGCAGCTCCCGAGGAGCTGGAGGCTGCGTCCTGCTGCAGGGGTGCCCCGGCAGCCTGGGGAGCCCTGGGAGCAGCGGGCTGGCTTGGATTTTGGGGTGGCACTGATGTGCTCCCAGGACTTGTCCCCGTGCAGCCGGTGTGGCAGCTCCTGCTCGGCCACCTCCAGCTGTGGGACAGCCGGCTGCCCCCCAAGCTGGGCGTCCCGGCACCATCCTGCCTGCACCCTCTCCTCTCAGCGGGGCCGGACCCTGCTCCCAGGGACTGCGGGGGCAGGTGACGGTCCCCAAGGAGGGCCATGAGCGCCAGCTTGCAAAGGCCTCTCTGCAGCGGCACCAGCACTCGGCTCCCTCCCTCCCCGCTGTTTTCTGGCCCCGAAACCTCTCCCACCCGCCTTGCTGAGCGGCAGCCAAGGCAAACGCGCGGTGCCTGAATTAGCCGGGCAGCCGGCAGGGACACGAGGTGTGAACGCCGGCACATGCCGTGCCCAGCTGCTCCTCTGTGGCACCGGGCCACTGCCGGCTGCTGTCCCGTGCCGCCGTCCCCGGGGCAAAGCCCCCTCCCTCCAGCCCTGGCCTTTTCTCCTGCCGTGGCAGGAGCACCGCCAGGTCCAGGTCGGGTCCCAGGGGCCAGGCAGGGCCGTGAGCCGGGCCGCGGCTCGTCCCCGGTGGGCATGTGGCAGCCCGGGCACGCTGCAAGGTGTCCGTCCTTCCTGCCAGCACGATGGAAGCTGTAGGATTTATTTTGGTGGCTAAAAAACATTTCAGTTTTTTTTTTGGAGCCTCGATCTCCGTGAGTCATGGTCCAGGGGCTGGGGCGACGCGGTGACACGGGGCACCGGGGCTGGCAGCGGGGCACAAAGCAGTCCCCGAGCAGTCCCCTGGCCCCCGTCCCGCTGTGCCACCCGCACCCGGAGCCGGGATGGCGCAGGGAGGTGACATCCCCGAGCAGGCTGGGGGACGGGGGCCAGCAGGCTGCCTGGCGGGGAGGTGCTGGCACCGCCTGCGCCCCGCTCCGCCACCGGGCCACCGGGCCACCCGCACGTGGTGCTGGCGGCTGCTGCCGGTCCCCTCGCCCTCGCTAGATGGTGCCAGCAGAACGGCTGCGAGCGGAGGCGGCCGGAGCGCCGGGCCGGGCCGGGCCGGGCTCTCCCCGTGCCCCCATCTCGCTCCCGCTGCTGGCTTTGAACTGGCCCTGGATGTTTGCGGGATGGGAAACACTGCAGGCACTGCCTGCGGCTCTGCTCCCAGACCAGGGGGAGCAACGCAGTGCCGTGACCCCCTCACACCCCCAAAGAATCCCCTCCTGCTTTAGTTTCAGAAGAAACACCCTCAAAGGAAGCCGTTATGTTCCTTCTTAAACCAGTACTCAATAGCCATCGTTACGCTCCAGAGTTAACGCCACTTCCCAGCTGCCTGCAAGCGGCTCCCGCGGCCTCGGGCACCCGGGGAGGCAGCAGGCAGGGGGCCGGGTCCCCTGCCCGGCCGGCTTGGGGCCACCGCTGCTCCCCTGTCCCCCCAGGAGCAGGGGACGGAGCCTGGGGGGCTGCGGGAGGGGAGGCAGCGCCCCGATGGCCACCGGCAGCGGCTCGGCCCGTCCCCACCAGAGCTGCAGCCTGTGCCCTGCGGTGCCCTGCGGTGCCCTGCGGTGCCCTGCCCTGCGTCTCCTCCCTGACCTTGGGAGCAGCAGCCGGGAACCTGCTCTGGGCACAGGGGAGCATCGCATGGAGGGATCACCGGCTCCCACCGGCCCCGTTTCCCCTTGGGACCCCCCTGGCCCCCCATGGGTCGGGTACCCCCGGCTGGGCGAGCAGCAGCGGCCACAGGCGATGACGACGACCCGCGGGTAGCAAAAGTCGCGGAGCGAGAGGCGGAGCGAAGGCTTGGCAGCTCCCCCCAGGGCAGAGCGGGTTTGGGAGCTCGATGGGGGAAGATCTCCAAAGGCAGCCGGGAGGGGAGGCACCTCCCCGGGGGCCGAGCGCATCCCCGGCTGCTCCCGCTGCGGCTCCCGGCGTGCTCCGCTCCTGCGCGGCTGCCTCCCTCCCTGCCTCCCTCCCTGCCTCCCTCCCTGCCTCCCTCCCTGCCT
>NW_023304382.1:0-5828 GCF_011077185.1 Oxyura jamaicensis | reverse complement strand
CCTCCCTGCCTCCCTCCCTGCCTCCCTCCCTGCCTCCCTCCCTGCCTGCTCCTTCCCAGCATCCCCGCCATCAGCTCCAGGCAGGTTTCAGCTCTGGCACCGAGGCATGGCAGCGGCTCCGTGCCAGCGGCTCCGTGCCCGCCGGCCGTGGCCACCAGCTCTGCCCTCCGGCAGCACCGCTCGCGGCAGCGCCGCCGTCGTTTTAGGCTGAGCTGCTCACGGCTCGCGGCACCCAGAGATGGCGAGGGGATGGGCGACCTCGCTGAGTTTGGAGGGGACGGGGCTTTTAGAAATATCTCGGGCTTTCTGCTTCTGCAGCACTTCTCTCTCGGCTGGCAGGGGGGAGACGCACAAAACGCAGCCTTTCTCAAGCGGTGGGGTGCGTCCACAGCTGCTTACCCGAAATCTGGGGACGCGTCCCCGAGCTGGTCCCCGCTCTGTGGCACGCACACAGCTCCGATCCGAACAGCAGCTCCAGCAGGGACCTGCGTGTCCCCAGCTCGTCCTTGGCTCTCCGAACCCTCGTGGTGTTCGTGGCGATGCGGGAAGCTGTTCCTGGGGAGCCGCAATTCGCCTTTTACCTTTTCTGGGTCATTTCCCCACTGCCCGCTCTGCCCGAGCTGGGACGTCCCCCCCCCCCCCCGAGCCGCTGGTGGAAATCCCGGGGGCACCCGGGGCTTTGGCACGGTCTGGGGCTGTGCTGGGTGACAAACGTGCTGGATCCGGCTCCCTCCATCTCGCTGATGATAATTAGTTATTAATATTCTCTAAATGCTTTGAAGACCGTGAGCTTTATGCACGCAGTGGCCGGTGTTACTGTCATTGCTGTTATTATTCCATCTGTGGGTGACCGCTGGCCTGCCACGTGCTGGGGCAGCTGCAAACCCAGCACCCGATGGGCAGGGACCACCCAGCCCCACGGAGCCCCACGGAGCCCCACGGAGCCCCACAGAGCCCCACAGAGCCCCACAGAACCCACGGAGCCCCACAGAGCCCCACAGAGCCCCACAGAGCCCCACGGAGCCCCACAGAGCCCCACGGAGCCTCACAGAGCCCCACAGAGCCCCACGGAGCCCCACAGAGCCCCACAGAACCCCACGGAGCCTCACAGAGCCCCACGGAGCCCCACGGAGCCCCACGGAGCCCCACGGAGCGGGCACTTTCCCCAGGGCTCAGTGCAGGGCACGCCGTGCGCTCACCCAACCCCGCTGTGCCCAAAGGGGCTGCGAACAGCAGCACCCGCAGCGCTCCCCGTCCCCGGGTGCTGGTTCCCCGATGTCACCTGGGGCGGGTGGCGTGTCCTGGGTCCCTGCCCACTGTCCCCACGCAGGTTCCCCTGGCACCGCTCTCCGGGCACCGCTCCCCGCATCTGACCCAGAAACAGCCCGCAGCTATATACAGGGACGGCTGGAGGGACCCGAGGTGCAGCTCCCAGCCCGGGGAGCTGCTGCAGCTGGGGTGGCACCGGGAGGGGACGCGGGGGACAGCCCCGGGGGGCAGCTGGGTGCGGAGGGCGGGAGGTCACGGCGCTTTGGGCGAGCGTGGGGCCCGCTCGTTCAGTGGCACCGGCGAGGCCCCTTCCACCCAGCGTGGGGTCCCCGTGCTGCCACCCGTCCCCAAGGTCCCCGAGGTCCCCGCCGTGCCGGCGGAGCACCCCCATCCCCATCTCGCGCAGCGTTGCCCATTCCGGGCGTTTTTTCCCCCAAAACGCTTCTCCCACCCTCAGCACCCACCCCGGGGGGCACCGGACCGACGCGGGGTCACCCACGCCGGGATCCCCAGCCCGGTGCCCGGCGGCGACGGGACACGGCCGGGGGATTTGGGGAAAGGGGACGGAGACGGGACACGCGTGGGTGGGGGGCGCGCCCCCACTCGTGCCGCGCTCCCCGCGTGGATCACGGAGGCGGGGCCGGGGGCGGGGCGGCGGCGGCGCTGCCCTGCCGGGGGGGCTCCGGCGGAGAGCGGGGAGGGGGGGGCCGCCGCTCCCGGCTCCGGCTCCGGCTCCGCTCCCGCTCCTGGCGGCGGCGGCGGGATGAGCCCCCGGCCCCGCGCGGGGGGCTGACGGCGGAGGCTGCGCGTGTCCGCCGAGGACGGCGGGGTCCGGGCCCCGGTAAGGCTCCGCGCTGGCCCCGGTGCGGTTCGGGGCCGGCCCCGGTGCTGCGGGAGGGGAAGGGAGGAGCGGCGGTGGCTCGCCTTTGTGCGGGCGGCGGAGCGGCCCTTTTGTCTGCACGGCGATGGGGAGGGGAAGGGGGGCGGGGGGGAAGCGCCATTTCGAGAAGATCCCGATAAAAAGGGAAAATTATTTAAAAAAAAAAAATCGAAAATCGAAAGGAACCCGCGGGTCAGGCGCTGCCCCCCCCCGGCTGTGTGTGTGTGTGTGGACGGGGGGGGGGGGGGGGGCACCCCCCCCGCTCCCAGCCCGTGCCGGGGGTCGCTCCCAGCTCCCCCCCTCCCCCCGCGCCCCCCGGTCCCCGCCCGGTCCCCGCCGCCACCTGCGCCGCAGCCCCCGCCCGGTGCGGCCCCAGCCCTGCGGCTGCCGGGGCCGGAGACGGAAGCGGCGTGAGCCCGACTTGAGCGGAGTTTGGTGGCCGAGAGGGGCTGGGGAGGCGTGGGGAGGGCGCTGGGGGGTCGGGGGGGGGCCTCCGTCCCCGCCGCCCGGCGACACGCGGGGACAGCTCGAGGACACGGGGGGCGATTCGGGAGGCTGGGGGCGATGCGGCGGTGCCGTGCTGAGAGCGGGGCTCGGGGGGCGGCTGGGGGCAGCGACCCCACAGCGGAGCGGGGACGGCGGCGAGCGGTGGGGCAAGGGCGCCGGGGGCAGCCCCGAGCCCCCGCAGCATCGCCCTGGGCGAGGGGAGCGCGCCCCACTGCCACCCACCCTGGGGCCGGCGAGCGCTGGGTGCCCGGTGCCGTGTGCCGGGAGGCGAAGCCTCGACCGGCGGTGCCGAACCCGCCAACCGGCGGCATCCCGGCTCGCTGCGGCTCCGACGGCCTCGCTCTGCCCTTCCCCAAAGGGCTGGGCCATTTCGGGGCGCAGCCGAGGGGTTTGGTGACCCCACCTCGGCGGGGACATGTCCCTGTCGGGGGCACCCGGGGCACTGGGGTGACCGGGCCACGGGCGGCACCGGCCTGTGAGGGTCCAGCGTGGGGACGCAGCCCCTCCGTGGGGACGCAGCCCCTCTGGAGCAGCGCCTCGTGGCGCTGGATTTGGCACCCAGGTGACAGGGACACTGCCCCCGAGGGCGGCGGGAAGGGACGAGGCCGTGGCCGGCCCAGCCCCGCGGGGACCAGGCAGGTGCCGCTCGCGGCGTTTGTCTTTGCAGATCCCGAAGGTGCGGTGCTGCCGGCACTGGTGGAAGAGTTTTGGGAGGGAGATGCTGACAGGCTGATGAAACCAATCAAACAATGAAGTAATCATAAATCCCCGGTGCCAGCGGCAAGTCTGGGAGAAGGCGGGAGGAGCCGGAGGCAGAAGGAGCTGAGGTCCTAACAAAGCAATCCCCTTCGGCAGGAAAAATCCTGGGAAGCCAGCGCGCTGAAAGGCAGCCAAGGTCCTGTCGTCGGGCCGCGCTGTACGGAAGTGGCGCTGTGTCAAGTGCCGAGCTGGGAGACAAGGGCAGGGAAAATCCTCCCGGCAGCTCCAGGAGAGCAGCATGGGGGGCACTGAGGCTCCCCGGGGCGCCGCCGGTCCCTCGGGAGGGCCGCGGGCGCTGTCGGACAGAGCGGGGCTGTTGGCAATGTGCTCTCCCCAAAATTTCTCGAGGCCGCCTGTGCAACCGGAGTCACCGGGACCGAGGGCTGAAGGAGCTCGTCGCGGGCTGGGGTGGGAGATGGCTCCCGTTGTGGGGTGCTGCCGATGGCGAAGCGGGGCCTGCCCCTGCCCCGTGGCTGAGACGTCTCCACCGGGAGGAGGAAGGCAGCGCCCGTGGGCCACGATCGTGCACGCTGCGGGGTGCTCATCGGCTCCGCCGAAGCCGATCCCTGTTTCAGGGCTGCTGCCGGGCACTGCCCCTGCCCTGGGAATGGAGGCGTGAGGAAATGCGGCCAGCCGGGGACGCGGTGCCATCGTGCAGAGAAGTGTCACGGCCCCGGGAACTGGGATGGCACTGTTGCTCCGGTAGAGATCAGGGCCATGTGGCACTGCCTGAGGCTTATGGCATGAGGCGCTCGAGCACCTCCCAGGGCTTTCCAAAGTGCTTCAGGTCACCGCTGCGAGGGGTCAGGTCTCGCTCCGTGAGAAACGAGAGGACAAGGAGCTGTTGCCCCGTCCATTGCCCTCTGGGTGCTGGTTGCTCCTCCCGGGTTGCGCGATGCTGGGCAGCCCCACTGTGGGTCCCCGTGCGCGCTTATGGCCGTGGCATCACTTGTGCGTGTGCTGGTGTCGGGCGGCCGCCCCCAGCTGCTGCCTGCTGCCTTTTGGGGCAGCTTTTGGGGTTTCAGAAACCCCAAAACGGCAGCGATTTCCCCCGTCCCCTGTGCAGGAAAACGGAGGGACCGGAGCGGGGTCCCTGGCTGGGACATGGATGTTTTCATGGCCTTCTGGCTGCACCCACATGGGTCTTGCCCTGCAACACCACCGGGCCTGGCAAAAACACCCCGAGCGTCCCATCCCCTGCACAATGCCCCGCGGAGACGTCGGCCTCGTTAGGCGAAGGTGCCCTTGCCGCTGTCCCCGGATGCCGGTGCCCTGATGCCCATGGGAAGCGCAGCTAATAACGCTGCTCTGCCTGGCGCCGGTCCCCACGGCCCCGCCGAGCCGCGAGGAGCTGACATGTTCCCGTAATGGGGTCAGATGAGAACGGAGCCGGGAGGCGGCGGAGGCTGGGAATGGAGCGGCGCGCTGAGAGCCTGCGGCTCGGCCCCGGCTGCAGCCGGCCGCGGCGTGGGCATTGCCAGGGCGGTGCGGGACGTGGGGACGTCGGGAGGTGGGACGGCCCCGGTGGGGCTGCGCCGGGCGCAGGTGAGCTCTGCTGTCCCCTTGCTCCTCGCTGCCGGTAGAGCCCCGGTTTTCTCAGCTTGCCCTCGGTGCCTGAGGCTGAGCTGCAGGGCGAGCATCCAGATGTGCCGCGCGGATCGTCCCCGAGTGTCCTGCGGTGACTCCTCCAGCAAAGTCACGGTGCGGCACGCGGCGGGTCGGCTGCCAGCTCATCCCATAGCATCCTTCCCCCCAAAAATGGGCTCAGGAAGGGCTCCTGGCACTTAAACGGGTGCAGAGCAGCACGCAGAGCTCCTCGCAGGATGCGGGCCAGGAGGGGAGACCTCATCCCGCCCCGGGGCTGTGTCACAGCCCTGGGCCCCCCGTCCCACACCTGGATGGGGAGCGAGGGCCGGTGCCTGCTCGGTGCCAGGGGGACCCCGCTCACTGCAGGAGCAGAACTGGGACACCCGGGGCCGATCGTGGCCCCTGGCGCATTGTGTGGCCGCGGGAAGTCGCTTCCTAGCTTTGTGCCTCAGTTTCCTCCAGCCGGGACGCGGGGACGCCTGCTCGCTGCCGGGCGCTTTGCATTCCTCGCTGAAAGGGAAATCTGTGTCCTGCAGAGCCCCGACCCTGCCCCGTGGGCTCCTTCCCAAACCCCCAGCGCCAAACCCTGCTCCTCCGCTTAAAGCTGTGCTGGTTTTCTGACCTGTCCCTCTCCGACCTGGCCGGAGGGCTTTTTCTATCCCTTCCCCTCTCCATTTCCAAGCAGCCACCGCTCGGGCAGCCGCCTCTCCCTGCCCCTGCTCCTCTCAATGAGCTCTTAATGAGTTGCCAATTACTTATTGGCAGAGCCGATGCGCCCAGGGCTCGGCACACGGCCGAGCGGCTCGTGCAGCCTTGCGCCTGCAGC
>NW_023304381.1:0-3969 GCF_011077185.1 Oxyura jamaicensis | reverse complement strand
TACATCGAGGGCGGCACGGCCAGCGGCTTCTTTACAGTTGAGGACACGCAGTACGTCACCAGGTACCCCTGGGGACGGGGGTGGGGGGCAAGGGGGGGGTGGCAGCGGCCCCGTCTCACCCTGGCCACCTCTCCTCGAGGCTGTACCGCGTCTACGGGAAGAAGAACGTCAAGCTGGAGCCGGTGGCGCTGAAAGGGACGTCGCTGGACCCCCGGTGAGCAGGGAAAGGGTGAGGGGACGCGGGGTCCCTGGGGGGGCCAGGGGGGAAGGAAGCAGGGCCTGGCTGAGACCTCGTGGCTGCAGCTTTGGGGTGGAAATTGGCTGTGCCTGCACCTTTCTGCATGGATGTTGGTCCAAAGCCCACTTGGCAGCCCCGCCAGCCACAGTCCCTGGCCCAACGAGGAGCCGCAGGGTGGGGAGGGCGTCGGGACACCCCGTTGCCTCCTGACCCGCTTTTGTGCGCCCTCCAGCTTTGTGTTCCTCCTGGACCACGGCCTCGACCTCTTTGTGTGGCGGGGGAGCCGGGCCACGCTCAGCAGCACCACCAAGGCCAGGTAGGGCTGGTTGGGGTCCTGGGGACGTGGCGGGGTGGGGGGGGAGCCCACCACCTCACCCGGTCCTGCCGCAGGCTCTTCGCCGAGAAGATCAACAAGAACGAGCGCAAGGGCAAGGCGGAGATCACGCTGCTCAGCCAGGGCCAGGAGACCCCCGAATTCTGGGAGGTGCTGGGGGGGCAGCCCGAGGAGATCCGGCCCTGCGTCCCTGACGACTTCCAGCCCCACAAGCCCAAGCTGTACAAGGTGAGGCGCCGCCATCCACGGGGCCCGCGGCTGTGCCGCGGCCGCCCTCACCCGTGCCCCTTCCCCTTTGCAGGTGGGGCTGGGGCTGGGCTACCTGGAGCTGCCCCAGATCAACTACAAGCTGTCGGTGGAGCACAAGAAGAGGCTGAAGGCCGACCTGCTGCCGGAGATGCGCCTGGTAGGACTGGGACGGGGTGGGGAGGCTCTCCCAGTCTGACCAGTGAGACTGGTTTCGCGTCGTCCCCCCCCCCGCCTCTGGCTGTGCTCTGGGGCACGGCCCCGTAGCGGCAGAGGCAGGTTGGGGCAGCGGGACCCCGGTGCGGGGCGCTCTGCGATTCCCCGCTGCCTTTCGGGAGCAGGCGAGGGTTTTTTTTTTTTGAGCCAGAAATAATAATAAAGAAACAAACCAAGGGGTTCCTGACCCCTCTTCCCGCGGGTCCCCCAGCTGCAGAGCCTGCTGGACACCAAGAACGTGTACATCCTGGACTGCTGGTCCGACGTCTTCATCTGGATCGGGAGGAAGTCGTCGCGGCTGGTGCGGGCGGCGGCGCTGAAGCTGAGCCAGGAGCTGTGCGGCATGCTGCACCGGCCCAAGCACGCCATGGTCACCCGCAACCTGGAGGGCACCGAGTGCCAGGTGGGGGGCACGGAGCCTGGGGGGGGGATCAGGGGGGCACAGAGCCCTGCTCCCCTCACCCCACGCCCCTCGTTAGGTGTTCAAGTCCAAGTTCAAGAACTGGGACGACGTCCTGCACGTGGACTACACCCGCAACGCCGAGACGGTGCTGCAGGACGGCGGCCTCGCCGGCAAGGTCCGCAAGGACGCCGAGAAGAAGGACCAGATGAAGGCCGACCTCACGGCGCTCTTCCTGCCCCGCCAGCCCCCCATGCCCCTGAGCGAGGTAGGGCCGGGGGCTGTCCCCCCCTGAGACCCCCTCCCAGGCAGCAGGGTCGGGGGCTGACCGAGCTCCTGGGGCCGCAGGCGGAGCAGCTGATGGAGGAGTGGAACGAGGACCTGGACGGCATGGAGGGCTTCGTGCTGGAGGGCAAGAAATTTGCGCGCCTGCCCGAGGAGGAGTTCGGCCACTTCCACACCCACGACTGCTACGTCTTCCTCTGCAGGTGCCGCACGGCTTGTCCCCTCCCAGGGGCTGCCGGAGGCCCCCCCAAATTCCCCCATCCTTCTTCCCGGACCCCCCGCGACCCCCTGCCCCTGTCCTCAGGTACTGGGTGCCGGTGGAGTACGAGGAGGAGGAGGAGAAGAAGAAGAAGGGCGACGGCAAAGGGGACGAGGAGGGCGAGGAGGAGGACGAGGAGAAGCAGCCCGAGGAAGACTTCCAGTGCATCGTCTACTTCTGGCAGGGCCGCGAGGCCTCCAACATGGGCTGGCTCACCTTCACCTTCAGCCTGCAGAAGAAGTTCGAGAGCCTCTTCCCCGGCAAGCTGGAGGTGGGCCCTGTCCCTGTCCCAAGGGGGGGACACACACACATGGGGGGGCTCCTGCTTGGCCTCGCTGCTCCCCGCTTCCCTCTGTTCCCCCGGGCAGAGTGGAGATGAGGGGGGCAGCGCGGTGGTGCCAGCGGCCTCCCCACCCCACGGCCTCCCCCTGGGGCCGGGCATTGGGGTGGTTTTTTGGGGTGTGGGGGGGTAACCCCACACCCCTGCCGCCCCCTCCCCGTGCAGGTGGTGCGCATGACGCAGCAGCAGGAGAACCCCAAGTTCCTGTCGCACTTCAAGCGGAGGTTCGTCATCCACCGGGGCAAGAGGAAGGAGAAGGCCAGCCCGCCGCAGCCCAGCCTCTACCACATCCGCACCAACGGCGGGGCCCTGTGCACCAGGTCAGCCTTCCCCCGGGGTGCTGCGGGCCGGGCGGCACCCGTGGGGGGCTGCCTTGGGGACGCGTGGGCAGGAGCAGCCCCCTCGGAGCACCCGCTGAGCCCCCTCTCGGTCTCCGTATCCAGGTGTATCCAGATCAACACGGACGCCGGGTTGCTCAACTCCGAGTTCTGCTTCATCCTCAAGGTACCCCTCGAGGCGCAGTCCTCCCCCCGTGGCAGGGGGGTGCTCGGTGGTCCCTTGTCCCCCTCCAGGCAGCCCTGACCCTGCCTCGCTCCCCCCCCCAGGTCCCCTTTGAGAGCACGGACAACCAGGGCATCGTCTACACCTGGGTGGGCCGCGCCGCCGACCCCGACGAGGCCAAGCTGGCCGAGGACATCATGAACCAAATGTTCGACGACTCCTACAGCAAGCAGGTGAGGGGCCCGGGGCCCTGGGTGGGGGGCTCAGCACCACCATACCTGGGGGCAGCGAGGGCTGGCGGAGCTCAGCCCTGCCCCTGCTCCTCCTGCAGGTGATCAACGAGGGAGAGGAGCCCGAAAACTTCTTCTGGGTGGGCATCGGCAGCCAGAAGCCCTACGATGAAGACGCCGAATACATGAAGCACTCCCGGCTCTTCAGGTGGGTCCTGGTCCGGGGGGGGGGGCACTCAGGTTGCCGCCCGTCCTTGTCCTCATTCCGATAGCCTTCCCCGGGGGGGGTTGGGGGCCAAGCCCCTTCCCCAGCCATGCCCATCCCTGGGCATCCTCGGGCCAGAACTCCTCCTCCATGGCCGCTAACAGCCTCGTGCTCCCCCCAGGTGCTCCAACGAGAAGGGCTATTTCGCCGTGTCCGAGAAGTGCTCCGACTTCTGCCAGGACGACCTGGCCGACGACGACATCATGCTGCTGGACAACGGGCAGGAGGTGAGCCAGGGCCCCCCCCCCTCACCCCCCTGCGGGGACCCCCCCGAGGCCGGGGGGCCGCATCCTGAGCCCGGCTGCGCGCCCTTCCGCAGGTCTACATGTGGGTGGGCACCCAGACCAGCCAGGTGGAGATCAAGCTGAGCCTCAAAGCCTGCCAGGTAGGGCCTGCGAGGATGGGGGCACCTCCCTCACACCCCTCGGGGGGGGGGGGGGGGGTCCATCCCCGACGGGGTCCGATCCTGCCCCGCTGTGCTCTGCCCCAGGTCTACATCCAGCACATGCGCTCCAAGGACCCGGCGCGGCCCCGCAAGCTGCGGCTGGTGCGGAAAGGCAACGAGCCCTGGCCCTTCACCCGCTGCTTCCACGCCTGGAGCGGCTTCCGCAAGCCGCCCGCCTAAGGGCTGGGGGCACCCCGGGCTGCCCCCCCC
>NW_023304380.1:0-2224 GCF_011077185.1 Oxyura jamaicensis | reverse complement strand
CGGGGGGGGGGGGGGGGCTCCTCTCTGACCCCGCTGTCCCCGCAGACCGTGGAGCACGGCTTCCCCAGCCAGCCCAGCGCCCTGGCCTACGACCCCCGGCTGCGCGTGATGGCCATCGGCACCAAGGCGGGAGCGGTGAAGCTGTATCCTTTCCTCCCCGGCCCCACCGCCAGCTCCGAGGAGGAGGAGGAGGGGGGGGACACACACACGCACACGTTCCCCCCCCCCCCTCCTCAGCCACGTCCCGGCGGTGTCCCTCCGTCCAGCTGGGCTGCAGCTGCGCCGCGGCGCGGAGGGGGGAGCGCCGGGGGGCTGGAGGAAAGCGGCCGCGTTGTCCAAAACGCCCCGAGTCGTGTGTGCCCCCCCCCCCCCCCCCCCCCCCCCCCGGGGGGCCCCCCCCCGCCCCCGCGGGGTTTTTGGGGAGGAAGGGCTGGAAAAAAATGGAAAAAGGGGGGGGGGGGACGTGATGCGTCCCGTCCCCGGCGTGTTGCAGGGGTCCGGCCCCGCTTTGTTGCTGGCGGGGAGACTCCAGCGGGCCGCTGGCGGGCGGCCAGGGCTGGATGCGGCCCGCGCTCGGGGGCCCCCGCGCCGCAGGAATGCGGGGTGGGCGCGGGGGCGGCTGAGCCTCACGTGGGTGTTTTTTGTTTTTTGTTTTTTTTTGGATTGTTTTTGTTTTGTTTTAGGGGTTGAAAGGGGTCCCCGCTATCCTGCCTCCCCTCCTGGCCCCTTCTCCCCGCACAAAGATGGCTTTTTTCTGCCCGGGGCCAACCCGGCCGCGACGTCGCCGCTCGGCTCGGTGCCGGGTCGGGGTCTGGCCCCGGGGAGGATGCTTCGAGCGGGCCGGGGAGCGGTCGGCGCGGGGAAGCGGGCGAGGCGGAGGCCCCGGTGCCGGCTGCACGGCCAGGAGCTGGCCGGACTGGTGCCGCTGGTTAGCGGGGGCACCGCTGGGTGCTCCCCGGCTGGGCGCAGACAGCGCGGCACCGGGGGGGGCTGTCACCCTCTGGGGACCCGTGTGTCCCCCCCCGCCAGCTACAGGGGAAGTCCCAGCGCTTGGTCCCCACATCGCCTGCGTGTCCTGAGCTGCTCCCGCTGGCTTCTCGTCCCCGGGCATCTCGGCCAGCAGCGTGTTTTGGGCTTGTGGTGCTCATCGTGGTGCTGGGCTCGGTTTGGAGCCCACGGGGTGAGCAGGGCGACGTCCCCCGGCCGTGTCGGATGCTGCCCCGGGGCTGCAGTTTTACCCCGCTCCTTGTTCCCCGCGTCCCAACCCCGGCTGGCTGGCTCCTCCAGGATGTCCCCAGCGCCACCGCGGCTCCAGCCCGGCCACGCCGGTGCTGCCAGACAGCTCCTGCCTGTCGGCCCGGGCAGAGCCGCCGCTCCGGTTCCCCGTGTCGAGGACACCGTGCGGGGCACGGGGAGACAGCGGTGGATGTCTGGGGGGGGGGAGAAGGGCAGGGAGGTACGGAAACCACGCTGCGGAGACTCATCCATCCCGGCTCAGGGGTGCGGGATGCGCTGCCCGCGGCACGCGGGGCATCCCAGTGCTCCTGGGGGGGGAGCAGCTTTGGAGGTTGGTCGCTCGTGGGTGGGCGAACCGGGGATCGGGAGGCTCCTCGCAGCCGGAGTGCCGCCTTGGGGTGCCCCCCGGCCGCCTTGGGGTGCCCCCCGGTGCCGGAGCATCGGTGCCGGTCCTGCCCCGGTTCCTGCTGAGCGGCGTCGCCGATGGAGGAGCCGGGACCAGTTGGGTGAGTGCGGCCGTGCCGGCACATACCAAACCCCACCCTGCCGCCGGTGCGTGCCGGGCGGCCCCGGGTGAGAAAGAAGGGGGTGGCGGAGGGCAGGAGCCGGCCCGGCCCTCGTGCGCCCGGCCCGGTCGCATCCTGACCCGCGGCGGCGCTCGGAAGCGCCGGGTGCAGGCGGGAAGAGCTCGGTGCCCGAGCCGTGCCGGGGCTGGCAGCGTCCCCGGTGTCCCCGCGGGGCCGGCTCCAAGTGGAGCAGCCGGGCTGAGGGGAGCCCATGGGAAAGTTCAGGGCACGAGGCTGCCGAGGGCCTGGGGACATTGTCCGTGCCCGAGCGAGCGTGGCTAATTGGCAACGTCCCCGTCCCCAGGGCCGGCCGTTCGGAGCGTAATTGGGCAGCAAAATGAGAGCGGGAAGGGGCTGGGAGCTGTCCCGCTGGGGTCCGGCCCCACGCTGCCAGGAGGGGCCCAGACCCCGCGGTGGGGTGC
>NW_023304379.1:6815-8039 GCF_011077185.1 Oxyura jamaicensis | reverse complement strand
AAAGGAGGGTTTTATTCTCGGGCTCCGGTCTCACGCCAAACCCTGTCACACCGTCTAGACAAGCTGTCGTGGGGCTCAGCCCAGCTGTCACCATGGCGATGGAGACGAGTCCGCTGTGAATTTTGGGGGGGAGAGCGCGAGCGAGCGAGAGCGGCGGCGGAGGAGGAGGAGGAGGAGGAGGAAGGCTCGGCTGCCGCCGTGCCCTGCCCCGCCGCCGCCCGCGGGGGAGGCACGGACCCCCCGGCGCTCTCGGCCGCGGCTGGAGCCGGCCCGGCGGGGAGCCCCGGGGAGCCAGCGGCCGCGCAGCGAGCCTCAGATGCGTCTGTCACACAACCCCGGCCGAGCTATTTAAAGTAACGGGCCTCGCCGGACTTTGTCTCTGCCTATTTATGAGTCCCCGGGAGCCGGCAGGCGCCGCCGGGCAGCGCTAGGAGCC
Organism: Oxyura jamaicensis; assembly: GCF_011077185.1. Lineage (NCBI taxonomy): Eukaryota > Metazoa > Chordata > Aves > Anseriformes > Anatidae > Oxyura > Oxyura jamaicensis. The sequence continues at coordinate 7,603 of NW_023304379.1, read as the reverse complement.
GAGCCCGCAGCGCCAGCCCCGCGGGGAAGCCAGCGCCGAGCCGGGGCCGCGGGGCCGGCCGCCGGGCCGGGCCGGGCCCGCCCGGAGCATGACGGCGATCGGGGCGCTCCTGCTCTGCTCCTGCCTGGGGCTGCTGCGGCCGGGCGGCGGGCAGCCCTTCCTGCGGCTGCGGCCCTCGCCCAGCGACAACCTGCCCGTCAAAGACATCGTGGAGCACCCGGACCCCGAGTACGACCCCAAGGAGCAGGACCTGGACGAGCGGACTCTGCGCAAGAAGCTGGGCAGCCATTTCGACCCCGGCTTCATGGCCGTGGCCGTGCCGGGCCCCGCCAACGCCTCGGGCGCCGAAGCGGCGGCGGCGGCGGCGGCGGGGCGGGCGCGGGCGGCGCTGCCCGCAGAGCTGCGGCGGCTGGAGCTGGGCGCACCGCCCCACGGGCCGCGCCTGCGGGTGGGCAAGAAGGCGAGGCGGAAGGTGCTGCAGTGGCTCTGGGCGTACACCTACTGCCCCGTGCTCTACACCTGGAAGGACCTGGGCGTCCGCTTCTGGCCGCGCTACATCAAGGAGGGCAACTGCTTCGCCGAGAAGTCCTGCTCGCTGCCCGAGGGCATGTTCTGCAAGCCCGTCAAGTCGGTCACCAAGACCTTCCTGCGCTGGCACTGCCAGGGCTGGTCCAGCCAGAAGTACTGCACCTGGATCCCCGTGCAGTACCCGCTCATCTCCGAGTGCAAGTGCTCCTGCTAGCCGCCGGCCCGGCGCGGCTCGGCCCGGCGCGGCTCGGCTCGGCACG
>NW_023304379.1:0-6715 GCF_011077185.1 Oxyura jamaicensis | reverse complement strand
CCGGGGCGCCGGGGGGGGGGGGGGGGGGGGGGGGGGGGGGGGGGGGGAGGAACCGTTTTTTGACTTATTTTAATGTTATTTTATTTGAAAGGGGGAAAAGCGAACCCAGGAACTGCAGGGCAGGCCAAAGGCACAGTAAAGCACTACAATCAGATGTCTATTTTTATACGTATATAGCCTTCTAACAAAAGGAAAAAAAAATAAAAAATAATAAAAAAAAATACCAGTCGTGTAAATAGAGAGATTTTAAAGGAAAGGGGGAAAATTGCAGCTGTTTTTTATTATTATTATAATTATTATTGTTATTATTATTATTTTAAAAACATAGGACCACATTTTAAACCCGTCCCCACAGAACCTGAGCGCTTCCCTGCTGAAGGGAAGGGCAGAAATTTCCTGTAAAGATGATTTTAACAAAAGGAAAAGGAGGGGAAAAAAAAAAGGAAAAAAAAAAAAAGAATGAAAGATGATAGAACGGCAGCATCCCTGAAGACAGTTGTTTCTCTGTGCTGTATTTTTTTTTTCCGTCTTCTTCAGACCTTGTCACTGGTGTTTCAACTAATTCGCCAAGCTCTCTAGGTTTTTTTTTTTTTTTAAGTGTATAACAATTAATTAAGGAGGAAATTTTAAAGAAAAGTACAAATCTATGAAAGAGTGGAATCGTTGTGTTGTGTGGGAATACATATAGTCATGTAGAGATGCTAAAGGAAATTTTCTGTGTACAGTTTATTTATTTTTAATGTTTGTGTATAGGAAAAAAAAAAAAAAAGAAGCTAGAGATTATGCCAGAAACTATTGGAAATGTTTACTTGAATATTCCTTTAAAAACATATCAATGTAAATATGAGCTATCACTGATCAAAACATTTTTAGCAATAAACTCTATCTTTGAAGAAAACCCTCGCGCTGCGGCCGGCTCGGTGGGAGCCCAGCGGAGTCGGGCTCTTGCTGGGAGCAGGTGATGAGCACGGGGCCACGGCCCGGCCACGCTGACGCAGAGCAGCGAGAGGCCACGGGGCTGCTCCGGGCTGCGCCTCCCAGGGACCCCGCTCCGGGTTCTTTTTGCCTCAGTAACCTGCCAGGGCGAGAAAAGCCAGGAGAGAAGCGGCTCGTAACGTGCACAGGAGCTGCGGTGCCCCAGACAGGAGGTACCGTCCGAAGCCTTTGGGAGATCCCCACTCTGTGTCGCCCGCCCTGGGTTCCCGCGTGCTCCACGGCTCACCGATCCAGCTCACCCGCTGGCGGAAGAAATGGGAGAGGCTCCCAGCCCGGCCACCAAAGCGGCTGACGCAGCTCCGTGGCCCCCTGCTTTAGGACGAACGCCCCTCCCGGCTGCAGCCCCCCCGACGCAGCAGGGAAGGATGGAGACGAGTCCCGTGCCTGCTGCGACGGAGCCATGGGGCCAGCACCTCCCTGGCGGCACGGCGCAGGGGTCAGGAGGAAACACCCATCCTGCCAGGGTGCTGCGTGCCACCAGCGCTTGGCCACGCTCTCCCGCAGGGAGCCCCTGGCAGCCGGGACAGCCCAGCAAGGCCGGCGGGGAGGAGGCCGGCACCGCTCCGGGCGCTCCGGGTGCAGGGAGATCTGTCGCAGGCCTTGGAGCGGGGCCCTGACATGCTGCCAGGCGTCTCCCTGAGTGCTCCGCGTGGGCTGTCGGTGGCGAGAGGAAGGTCGGGCCGTTCTCTCCGGTGTCTGAAATGTGCCCAGCATCGCCCCCCCCACCCCCCCCCCAGGAACAAATCTCCGCCAAGGACCTCCTGGCGCAGGTCCCTCTGGTGAGCCTGCCTGGGGCTGGTGAGGCCTGGGAGGTCACACGCGGAAGGAGAGAGGCTGAAACAGGGAGAGCAAGAGGGAGAGGGTTTCTCTAACGGGCAGAGGTGCTGGTCGGAGGCGAGAGGGGCACGAGCGCCCAGAAGCCAATGTCCCTGCGGAGCCGACAGCTGTCCCTGCGCTGGGGGCAGGCTGGCCTTCCCGCCTGGTTGTCCGCAAGGGAGCGGGGAAGGGGGGATGCAGAGGGCAGGGTGGAAGGGAGACCTCGCGACGGCAATGTGCAAAACATCAGGGGCATTTGGGAGAGGAAGGGGAAAGCTCATTTTGCAAGAGGAACAACATCTGTGGTGTGGGGGCCGAACATCTGTAGGAGGGAGCATGGGGGGAGGGCATTCTGGGAAAATATTTCTGACATAATCCCAACAGTATCTGGTGTGTTGGGATTTGGTTACAAATGGCCCTCTAACGTCTTTGTGCGTTTTGTTCTGCTGGTTCCAGGGGCACACAGAGACCCCTGCTTTGTGCTAACCTGGGAAATAAACCATTCGCTGGACTCAATGGCTGAGTTCAGTTGTGTGGGGAAGGGGGGTGGGAGCGGGGAAGGAGAGATTTGTGTGAACTCCAGAGAAAACCAGCCTGAAAGCCTCCGTGCCATGTGCTGGCGGGAGGAGGGGGCCGCCTGCATCCCCGGGGAACGTGCGGTGGTCCCGCTCGAGACAACAGCCTGTCTGGGGGCGGAAGCGAGAGCACTGAGCGCCGAGGTGCTTGGCACCCTCTGCAGGCCGTGGGCAGGGGCCGGGGGGGCAATGGGCCACCGGGGGGCAATGAGCCACCGGGGGGCACGGGCCAGCTCACCCAGAGCAGCCGCGGTGCCGGGGCACCCGGCGCCCTCGTGCCGCTGCGCCGCCTGCTCGGCTGCCCGGGGAGGCGATGAGTCGGACGTGCGACGGCTGGGCCGTGGGCGTGATGGCTTTGCCCCGTCTGCCGAGCCTCAAAGGAGCGAAAGACAAAGGGGAATGAGCCTGGCCCTTTGGTGCGGTTGCTTCATTGTCTCCCCAAGCTGCTTGTGATTAAGGGACAGGCTGGAGGGGAGAGGGGGCAGAGCGGGCCTCCGTGAGACCCGAGATGCGGTGGGTGCCAGCTCTGCAGACGTGGGTCTTTCCCCCCACACTTTGGGGTGGTGGCCCTGGAGACGGGCCTGGAGCTCCGGGGGTGGGTGGCGTCCTGTAGGTTGGGTCACGCTTGTCATCGCGTTGGCAAGAGAAGGGCACGTCCGTGGCCACACACGTGCAGGCGTGATCACACCCGCTGCCGGGTGCCCAGCTGGCCCCTCCGGTCACCCGGCTCCTCAGGAACTCGCAGGGTGCTGCTGTCCTTGCCCCGGGAAGCCGCGTGCTTTGCAGTCCGTCCCCTTTCTCTGCTCCACGTGGCGTGTCTACCTCCAGACCCACCGTCCCTGCCAGCTGCTCCCCCGCACCACTTCCCGCTCCCCCTGCTCGGGCAGGGGCTGCATTCATGAGCACAGACCACAATTTCAAAGGGCATTTGAAGTAGCAGCAACCACGGTGCGGCATTTGGGAGGCTCGGCAGCTCACAGCTTAACCCTGTCTTCCTTGGGGCAGGGCAGGGCACGTGGCAGAGGAGGCTCCATGGGACCCGGCAGCTGTCCCAGGCGTGCCTCCATCGCCACGGCCGGGAAGCACAGGCAGCTTTTCCCTGCACGGCCAGCACCGGCTGAAACTCACCCACTCCAACCCCACGGGGCAGAGCCAGACAGCTCCTGTGGTTGCATCACCTTTGGATCTTTCTCCCCTCGTAGTCCCCACCAAGGCCAGCTTGGAGCAGAGAGCCCCCCTCGGGTCTGCCAAGGTTGCCATCACCTCTTCCGTGTGTCAAGGCCACTCTGCCACCAGACAAGTGGCTTTTCCACTGCTTGAGCCTCAGGTTTAGGTGACCCCAGCCACAGGCTTAGATTTATTTGCCATGTGAGACAGTGAGAGCTCAGGACAGCTTCTGACATTTGAATCAGTGGCACAGAGGACTTTTCCTTCACCTTTCACATCCCGTTTGACTTTGGCACCAGCAGCAGATTGAATCTCTTTTCTCCATTACCAAAGTCTACTTCATGCCATGTTCCTGCGCCATCCTGCCCCTTTTTAGCTCTGGTCCACACAGATCCTTCCCCAGCTGTGGCCGGTCTCTAGGAACACCGCTTCTGTCGGCACGCGGGCTCTGCCAGGCTGACCCAGATTCACAGGGCCAGCGCTTTCAGGCATCTAATGCCAACTCTTGAGATATCTGACTCAGGCCGGGTGATGATCTAAGCCTGTCACTCATCATTCCTAGAAAGGCAGGCAAACGGTCTGCAGGGAATAACTGGCCTCCTCACATTTTCAAGCTCAGGCTAAAGCGGGACTTTTCTCAACGTGCGTAACCACGCTTTTCTCCCCTCCTCTCCCCGTGTGAATGTTTGCTGCCAGTCACCTCTACAGCCAGGCTCGGCCGCCAGCAGCTGCCGGGGAAGGACAGACTCCTGGCACACCTGCTCAGCCCACCGCAAGTCCCTGCAAGCTGGGGCAAACAGTGCTGGATGTGGGACCCGCTTCCTCCTGGCACCCCGGCCCCTTCTGTGTCCCCATGATGACAAACATGGGACATCCCTGATGCTGTCAGTGCCATTTCTGGCAGGCGGGAGCACACGGGCGGACAGATGGCCTCACCGGGCAGGCAGCGGCGGGCTCTGGCCCTGCCATCTCCCCAGGGCTGCTGGCCGTCAGCATGCGGGTCCCACTCCTCGTGCGCAAGGCCCGCCACAGGCTGCCTTCCCCCTCACTCCTCCACTCCTCTGTCGCACCCTGTGCTTGCACCTGCAGCAAACCCAACCACGTGCCCGGCTGCTCCTCAGCAGAGCTGGGCATTGCCACCTCCACCAGCAAGCTTGCGAAGGGACGCGGGGGCTCTCAGGGGCTTCACCCTCTGTCACTCCAGAGGCGTCAGACAACTTCCAGTTCATCTGCAAAAATGCACGTGAGACTCCCTCCCCAGTGCTGACTTGAAAACAACCACGAACAGCGGTGCCATCCAGGAGGCATGGCTGCTCTTCGGCATTAGCTGCTTGTTATTCTGCCTAAAAATGCCAGACATCCCGTCAAGAAGAAGAGACCCCATCACGTGGCGCCGGGGAGCCCAATCCGAGAGGCAGGGCGAGGGAGAGCAAATCACGACTAGCAGGGAGGCAGCGCTTGCAAGCAGTCCATTGGCTAAAATGGCTCTTTCAGGCAGACGGTGAATGAATCCATTCACAAAAAAGCAAGGGCAGTTTGCAAACAGCAAAACAGTCTACGCATTTTTATTTTTTTTATTTTTATTTTTTGCAGTGGATGAGCCTGCCAGGGAGACACCCAAGCCCTGAAGCAGATGGTGTGGGATGTGCCTGGTGCAGCTGTGCCCAAGCCGTGCATAGGTGCAGGGGATTCTGAAGGATAATTCTGGCTCTCCCAGCCTGCAGGCCCCAAATTCCTCCTGGGGCAGTGCCGTACCCTGGCCAGAGGACCTCAGCCTCCCTCCAAGCGCCGTGGAGAAGGGCACAGGCCTTAGAGGGCTGGGGATCACCAGAGAGCACTGCCAGGTGGAAGTGCTACCACCAAGGTATTGTAGGAGACCTGCTCTCTGGTGTTAATGCGTGGCCTGAACAGGGAGCCCACAGTCTGAGACAGACGATGGAACTTATGACGGGGAAGGCTCCCGCAGGGGTCTGGAAACTGGGGTGATGGATATCACGTCGGGTACCCACCAAGTCTGCAGCACGGCTGCTCCCAGAGCAGGATCAGCCACGTCTCGTCACATGCAGGCATGGCCCTGAATTCAGTGGGGAAAAAAAATATATATATATATAGTAATAAAAATCTGCTGAAGCAGCCTCTTGGGACTCCTCATGAGTAAGGGCTGCATCACTTCGTGCCAGAACAGGACAGGAGAGCAGGCTCTGAGCCTGGGGTGGGGAAGGGAGAACATTGGTCTTACAGGAGAGAGCTCCTTGTCACAGATGCTGGCTTATGCTGGGAAGTCATGTACAGGTGTTCAAGTCCAAATGTTTCTCAGAGCATTGTGCAGGAGCCGTCAGACCCCTCTGAGGCTGTTGGTGTCCTCAGGCATTGCCTGGTCTGCTTCCACCCCATTAATTGCCAGAAGACACGCTCTCCAGGAGATGGTCCTAACAAAGGGCTGGGCCTCCAGCCCTGGCTCAGTTTATCTGTTTTCTTGAGCAGGGACTGTATTTCACCCTAGAGCTGAGACGGAGCACTAGGATGGACTTGGTGTTCTGTTCTTTGACCATATTTTAGGAAAGCGCTTACTTCGCCTCCTCCCTTCCCACCAGGAGCTGCAGCCAACCTCCCCCTTGGACACCTCTTCGGGCCACAGAAGGCCAGGTCACCGTGTCGCTGTGCAACTGGACTTTGCTGCTTCTAATCAAGCACGTTTGTGGCGGGCTGTGTGCGGAGCTCCGCAGCATCCCACGGGCACCACAAAGCGCCTCCTCGGCCCGAGCTGCCCACGCTGCTGCTCCGGGCTGCGCTGTGGGGAGGCCGTGCAGCAGCAGGGCTCAGGCACAGCTCCAGGCTCCCGCTGGCCGCCAGCAGGGCCGAGCGAGTGCCCCAGGTGCAGGGGGAAGCGGTGGAGCCAGGGCCCGTGGACCCGTTGAGGGCTCCCGGAGCGTCTCCTCCCGCCCCGGGGCTCTGTGGGGAGCCGGCCGGTCCGCAGGCCGGGAGAGGGACCTGCCCCGGGGGGAGGAGGCCCGCGGCCCGCCCCGGCCCCGCGGCCTCCCGTCTCCTGGCCCCGACTCCTCGGCGCCGGGCCCCGGGCTCCAAAGGACCCGGCGCGGGGTCGCGGCGGGGCGGGCCGGGCCGGGCTAGGCGGGGACCGGGCCGGGCCGGGCCCAGCCGGG
>NW_023304378.1:0-4089 GCF_011077185.1 Oxyura jamaicensis | reverse complement strand
CCCCCCCCCCCCGCAGCAACCCCTTCATCATCTTCAACGGCGGCATGCCGCGGGCCAGCTACGGCGACCGGCACTGCGTCAGCGTGCTGCAGGGCCAGACCCTCGCCACGCTGGACTTCACCTCCCGCGTCATCGACTTCTTCACCGTGCAGAACCCCGAGGTGCCCGAGGGAGGTAGGTCCCGCCGGCCCCGGGGTCCTCGGCCTGGGGGTCTCCCCTCGCAGCATCAGTCTCTTTTTTTTTTTTCCCTCCCTCCCCCAAGGCTTCGAGAACCCCCGTGCCCTGGTGGTGCTGGTGGAGGAGGAGCTGGTGGTGATCGACCTGCAGACGCCGGGCTGGCCCACCATCCCCGCCCCGTACCTGGCGCCCCTCCACTCCTCCGCCATCACCTGCTCCTACCACATCTCCAACGTGCCCCTCAAGCTCTGGGAGAGGATCGTCAGCGCCGGGGAGCAGCAGAGCCCGCGCCTCTCCTCTGCGGTGAGTGCTGGGGACGGAGGGGAAGCCCCCGGGGTGGGCGCACGGAGCTGTGACGCTTGCTGATGTCCCCCCCAGGCTTGGCCCATCAACGGGGGGAAGAACCTGGCCCAGGAGCCCACGCAGCGAGGTCTGCTCCTCACCGGGTGAGCGCCTGCGATGACCGCTGTGGAGCTCCGTGCGTGGCATGCAGGGGGCACCGGGGGGGGGGGTTCCTAAGTGCCAGGAGGGAGGGGACGTCCCCAGCCCCTTCCCGTGCTGGGAGCGGGACGCGGTGATGGCGCGGGGGGAGCTCCACCAGGAGCTGAAGCCAAAGGGGGTGCATGGGGCTTGCAAGGGAGCCGGGGGGGCAGCTGCTGGTGCTGGCTGGGCTGACAATCCCCGCTGTGTAGCTCGGTGGCCAAGCAGCAGCACGTCACCCGCCGCGTTGTCCCCTCACCCCTCCTGGCACGGAGGCCACCAGCGCACAGGCGGCTCTTGTTAGCCCGGCTCTCGTTAGCACCGCGCTAACGGGAGCCCCCCCCCCGGCCCTGGCAGGCACGAGGACGGCACGGTGCGGTTCTGGGATGCTTCGGGGGTGTCCCTGAAGCCTCTCTACAAGCTGGGCACCGCCGGCATCTTCCAGACCGACTGCGAGCACAACGACAGCCTCAACCAGGCGGGCGAGGAGGAGTGGCCGCCGTTCCGCAAGGTGACGTCTCGGGGGGACACTGGGGGGGGGGGAGATGCTGTGGTCCCTGGCTCCCCCCTGCCTTGGGGGGAGATGCACCCGCGGGTGCGTCCCAGCTGCGCCGTGGGGACGTGGCCCCTCGCTCGGGGCACAGCTGCTGCCTCGGGGACACAAGGGACGCTTGTTCTGCACGCCCCGTCCCGCGGGACTGCCCTGGCACTGTGGGGGGGATCCCAGGGCACCGGGGACGCGTGGGGACGGAGCCGGCCCGGGCACGGTGCCCGGTGCTGGTGGCTGCCCCATGGCTGCGTGACACCCCCGGCCCCTCTCCCCGCAGGTGGGCTGCTTTGATCCCTACAGCGACGACCCCCGCCTGGGCGTCCAGAAGATCGCTCTGTGCAAATACACGGCCAAGATGGTGGTGGCTGGCACGGCCGGCCAGGTAGGGGCTCGGGGGGGGACAAAGTGACTGGGTATGGGGTGTCCCACACCCCGCAGCCCCCCTGTGCCCGTTCTCGTGGGCCCTGGATGGGGACCCTGCCCGTGGGAGTTCCGTGTCCCCCACCGTCCGCTTGTCCCCTCCCCGCAGGTGCTGGTGATGGAGCTGAGCGACGAGAAGTCGGAGCACGCCGTCAGCGTGGCCACGGTGGACCTGCTGCAGGACCGCGAGGGCTTCACCTGGAAGGGCCACGACCGCCTGGCGCCCCGCAACGGCCCCCTCGCCTTCGCCCCCGGCTTCCAACCCAGCGTCCTGGTGCAGTGCGTGCCCCCCGCCGCCGTCACCGCCGTCACCCTGCACTCCGAGTGGAACCTGGTGGCTTTCGGCACCAGCCACGGCTTCGGGCTCTTCGACTACCACCGGCGCAACCCGGTGCTGGCCAGGTAGCAATATTGGGGAGGGGGGGGGGGGGGGGGATTGCTCGGGGCCGGGGACCCCGTGGAGGGGTCCGGGCGCTGAGCAGCGGTGCCGCAGGTGTACGCTGCACCCCAACGACTCGCTGGCCATGGAGGGGCCCCTGTCCCGCGTCAAGTCCCTGAAGAAGTCCCTGCGGCAGTCCTTCCGCCGCATCCGCAAGAGCAGGGTGTCGGGCAAGAAGAGGCTCAACCCCGGCAGCCCCTCCAGCAAGGTGGGCGCAGAGCGGGGCCGGCTCCTCGCCTCCCCGTCCCCCTCCCCGTCTATGTGCGGGGGGGCTCCTGACCCCCTTCCCCCCGCTCCCCCTCCCCACCTCGCAAGGTGCAGGAGGCCAACGCGCAGCTGGCCGAGCAGGCGGGCCCCCCCGAGGTGGAGATGACGCCGGTGCAGAGGCGGATCGAGCCCCGCTCGGCCGACGACTCGCTCTCCGGCGTGGTGCGGTGCCTCTACTTCGCGGACACCTTCCTCCGGGACGGTGAGAGCCCTGCGCGTGTCCCCCCCCCCCTGCCCCCAGTGGCTGTGCTCTAGGGAGAGGGATCCTCATCCTGCTGCTGCTCCTCCCGTCCCCCAGCCGCCCACCACGGCCCCACGATGTGGGCAGGGACCAACTCGGGCTCGGTGTTCGCCTACGCCCTGGAGGTGCCGTCGCAGGAGAAGTTTTCGGAGCGGGCGGTGGAGGCGGTGCTGGGCAAGGAGATCCAGCTGATGCACCGGGCGCCCGTGGTGGCCATCGCCGTGCTGGACGGCCGGGGGAACCCGCTGCCCGAGCCCTACGAGGTCTCGCGGGACCTGGCCAAGGCGCCCGACATGCAGGGCAGCCACTCCATGCTCATCTCCTCGGAGGAGCAGTTCAAGGTGAGCTTGGGGCTGTGCGCCACGGTGCGACCCGTCAGCCCCGGCACGTCCCGTGTCCCCTCTGGGCATTCGCATCCAGGCTGGCACTCGGAAAAACAACCGGGCTGGGGGTGACCCAAGGGCTGGGCTGGTTCTTGGGGACTCGCTGCCCTTTGACGAAGGCTCTGGGGCGGGGGGAGGGCGTTCCGCCACCTCCTGCACCCCCAGGGGTTCCCGTCCCTGCGGCACCTGCCTCCTCTCGCCCTCCCCAGGTCTTCACGCTGCCCAAAGTGAGCGCCAAGACCAAGTTCAAGCTGACGGCGCACGAGGGCTGCCGGGTGCGGAAGGTGGCCCTGGTGAGCCTGGCGAGCGCCGGCCCCGAGGAGCGGGTGGAGAACTGCCTGGCCTGCCTCACCAACCTGGGCGACATCCACATCTTCACCGTGCCCAGCCTGCGGCCCCAGGTGCACTACGGCTGCATCCGCAAGGAGGACATCAGCGGCATCGCCTCCTGCGTCTTCACCAAGCACGGCCAAGGTGAGGGGCCAGCTCCCCGTCGTCCCCACCTCTGTCTTCCCCCCGGGGGGGGGGGGGGGTGTCCCTGATGCTCCCCGTCCCCCCCCTGCCCTGCAGGTTTCTACCTGATTTCGCCCTCCGAGTTCGAGCGCTTCTCGCTGAGCGCCAGGAACGTGACGGAGCCGCTGTGCTGCCTGGAGGTCTCCCGGCTGCAGGACACCTCCTGCCTCAGGTGGGCTGTGCCGGGGGCTCGCTGCGGCCCCGGGGGCTTCTTGTGTGCCCCCCCCCGTGCCGTTTGTTCCCGTGTCGTGCCGCCAGCACCAACCTCTCCCCGTGTTTCCTTCCAGCAACTCGACGGCGACGCCGAAGCTGCCGCAAGCCAACGGCACCCACGTCCCGCACAGCCCCGAGGCCAACCATTCCCCCTCCGACAGCGACAGTGAGTGACGAAGGGATGGGGTGTGTGTATTTGGGGGGGGAGGGGGGTTCATATTTTGGGGCCAGGCGTCTCCAACCCTCCCCGCGGCTCCCCAGGGTCCCCCGAGGAGCACCAGGCCTCCTTCTCGCCCGGCGCCGTCGACTCGCCCAACAGCAGCATGGAGAACCCGCTGGACACCACCGGGGACATCACGGTGGAAGAAGTGAAGGATTTCCTGGCGTGAGTTTGGAGGGGGGGGGG
>NW_023304377.1:0-3063 GCF_011077185.1 Oxyura jamaicensis | reverse complement strand
CTCAAAAGCATTAATTTAGACCCATCCATCTGTGGTACTAATCACAGTCTTTATTCTTTCTCTGCTTATCAGGTGTTACAATCCACTAGTTCTTGTTCTTTAAGAAATGCTTTTCAGGCCAAGAGTTGATGAATGACTGAATTAACCACTAATGCTATATGGCTGAGTAACTCTGACCTCCTTGACACACAAGCAAAAAGTCATCTTGCCTCTTTCAAAAAGCTACCACATAAAAGTAAATACAATGTGGTATAAATTGAGACAAGTCACTTGCAGGAGTGTGCCAAATTGGGTTCGGTCCAACATCTTTCCAATTAGTTGCGGAAAGCTTGCAAAGTAGGAAATAATTGAGCATGTCGTACGTAAACTGCAACAGCACCCACCAGGCTTGGACGTGGAACAGGACCTAAGACCTCTGAGGATTTTTCTTTTTTTTTTTTTAATTTTTTTTTTAAAAAACAAAGAAAGCACCCACACAATTTTTCTTCCAGTGCAGAGACAACTTAAATGCCATCACTAACATCAAGCTTTTCCGTCCTGGAAAATACACTCGTATTGCTGTACAAAAACGCTGTGTTGCCCAGCTGTGCCCATTCCGCCCCGCTCGTAGGACTCTGCAGGTGCTCTGAACTAACTTTGCAAGAGTGCATTCAGTAGGTGTTACGCAGCAATCTGATGCTGTAATTGCTGCCTTGCTTCTCTTGCCCCAGCATTAGCAATGATGACAGGATTAGAAAAAAATTACCAGCTAATTAAAGACAGAAGAAGCGAGCAAAGCGCAAAGATGCGAGTGTTGAGCCTACCTTTTTGGAGATGCCACACTGCAGACAGGAGGGGTGCAGTGGGTGTGCAATTGACAGAAGAAGAACGTAAAAGGAAAGACAAAAAAAAAAAGATAGAAAAGATCAGTGATTTTCTACATCCATGACAAAGTGAATGTGAGGAGCCTGGAAAGAAACAAAGTACAGTTTGATTTGAATCACCAAGCAAAGGAAAAAAAAAGACAGGTTAGGTTAAAATACTTTCTATCTTCCACCTTTTATTTTTTCCCTTTTTGCTGCCTGCTCAGAGTTATTTGATTGTAAAATAATTCACTAACTTCTTGCACAGGCCAAGCACATCTGGACAAGAGAACTTTCATCTTACTGAGCAGTGGAGAAAAGCTCACTTCTCCAGCAACCACATGTGTACACCAGGATCCAAACTGAGCCTGGTTCACAGCAGTACCCAGATAATGGAGAATGAGAAATATGTTTGAAAAAGCAAAGATGGTAAAAGTTTTTCATTAGCAACTCTGCCTGGTGAGGTTACTACTACTGGAGTTAATTGGGTGTAAATTTACTACATTTTGCTCTGAAGGCACCACTGTTCCGAGTGAGAATGCCTCTACAACACCCAGAGCAGCTGGACCTTCTGTTTAACTCTCACTCTGTTGCTGAAGAATATACTGAGGGATTCAGAAAGGATATCACAACTCTTCTGAGCTTCAGTACATGAACGAAAGGTAACATACACAACCTGCAAGAGTTAGTACTGCTTGCTGCAAGTCCTGAATGCAAGGATCAGAATTCAATCCAACGTGAGCTTCCAGTGGCTGAGTGCCTTGGCACATTTGACACTGGCAGAACAGTCTCAGAGCAAGGTGAAGCACAAGGCAGCTGTAAACCAAACCGCAAATCTAAAAATAAACCCTTGGAAAAGACTGCAAGGTTCATGGAGATAACTATGCATACACCGTACATGCAAGAAGCTCAGCTAACATACATTTAAGTTATTCTGTAGGCTAGAATTGGGTAAGGCTATTTCAATACCACGGAACATACCCGTGTGCAACTACTGTGACTTACTCAGCAACATAACTGGCTGTAAGATGTACACATGCAGAGGTCTCTTTGCTAAGCTTTTATTAAGGCTACCTATTATACTGGACCAAGATTTCATTGGTCCATTGCTCCCAGCGGGCTTTTCCTCCTCCTGTTTCTGAACAAGAGATAATGCAATCATCTTCTGGATTGGTATCCTCTCTTTCCTTTTACATTGTTCTTTCAAAGTCATTATTTCAAGTAGCACCTGTACCTGTCACAAAACCAGCCAGCTCCTACCTGTGGTTACTATGCCTTGATTTTCAGGAGGTTTGCAGTCAAACTACTTTTAAAAGTAACCTGTAAATAAGACTTACTTATTTCTTCCCTATTGTAAAACAAACTCCCTAGGTGAGGAAAACATTCCCACCCTAGGCAGTGTTTGCCTACTTGCAGTAACGAAGCACCTGGGTTCACAGTACTGGACGGCACGAAATTCATGCTTTATACTAATAATCTCATCTTAAGATTCTTTGTATTTGTTTGGGTACTTCTCTTCCCAGTAAGTTACCAGTATTTTTCCAGCTTTAATAAAATGTCTTTTGGTTTAAAATCAGCCTGTGATAGACACTTTTGAGATGCAATATTTGCAATCAACATATACCTGTAAAAAGTAATTATGAATTCATCACACTTCTCGGTTCAGTCCCAGCAATGCTTAACTTTTGGGCTGCTGACTTTTTCTAACCAAGTCCACACAGAAAAAGTCAGCAGAGGTATCAGCATGCACCAGCAGAGCTCTTCTCCCCCACCAGGCACGCAAGACTAGCGGACTGTTCATCAGACTGAGAAAAGCTCAGGATCTCAGGAGTGGAGATCACTCGGACTACCTGTGGGGAGACCCCTACCTTTTCTGTTTGACTGTGATGCCCTTCTGCTGTAAAGCCTTCTCGTTGGCCATCTGCAGCAGCTGGATCTCCTTCCGTGAGAAAAGGCGGATAGCAAAGGCCTTTTCCAGAAGCCTCTCTGGAGACACTGACTTCGCAATGTCTCTCACAAAAGCTCGAATATCCTGCTGTATGCTGTCAGACTCCATGGGCTGCCCAGCCCTGACTTTGTGAAAAGATTTCAGAATAGCCAGTGCAACGCGATAGAGAACTTTGTAGCCCTCCACCAGAAACACATCAAAGACCCGAGCGATGTATACCATGGGCAGCTCTCCGAAGAGCCACCGCTGCCAGTCAGAGTACACCTCTAACAC
>NW_023304376.1:36089-41737 GCF_011077185.1 Oxyura jamaicensis | reverse complement strand
TTCTTTTCTTTTCTTTTCTTTTCTTTTCTTTTCTTTTCTTTTCTTTTCTTTTCTTTTCTTTTCTTTTCTTTTCTTTTCTTTTCTTTTCTTTTCTTTTCTTTTTCTTTTCTTTTCTTCTTTCCCTAGCACTAAGCAAGAGGGGTGAAAATGGTTCACTCAGGAGCAGCAGATACCGAAGGGTCACCGCTGGCACACGGCGCTGTCCCGGCTCTGCGTGTGAGCACCGTGCTCCTGGAGATGCTCTGGGGAGAGCAGCGCAGAGCCTGCAGCTCGCCGAGGGACCAGGTGACACTTTACTTTTCTCCCTCCAGTGACTTACGATTGTCTGAGCAGCCAAAGCCTGGAGTTTACATTTTATGACAGGAGAAAAATGTCCTATGGGCAAGGATCTAGGAAATCACACAAATAGCAATTTACTAATTTCATGCTGCCCATAGAAATGCTGAAGGCCTGGGGGTCTGGGAATGGGACGTCAAGCTTTTCTCATTTTGGGCAATTAGTTTCAATCCAGCCTTTCTAATGGGTGAAAATCCTTCCTCGCCTGAAGGCATTTCAGTAGCCTACAGGAAAAGGACCAGGGTCTCTGTGTCGTCAGGTCTATGGCTCACCAAACCCATCTCTATGGCTTGGGCTGCTATGGGCCAGCTCAACGGGGTTTCTTTCACCCTTTAAGCCAGCGAAATGATTCTTGATGAAGATGGGGCAGGTGGACAAGGGTATGGAGAAGCCTCCAAGGTTTCCATGGAAATTGTGGTCCTAAGTGAGATTACAAAGGATGTTCACGGGCTGCAGGGACCCTACAAGCAATTTTCATCCAGGCTGGGCCAGGCATAGCCGGAAACCACAGCCCAGCCAGCAACCAAAGCGATTCACCCAAATAAATGAGGATGTTTCTGGGCTGGGCTGGTGTCCCCTGCTCTGGGGCTGGTGAGGGTTGAACATTTGCCTGAGTGAAGACACAACAAAGACTCTAGTATCCTCAGAAAACATCTGAAAGTCCTCCCGGGGGCTGTCTGACATGTGTGTGACCTGAGATTTCGGCCTGAGCTGCCAGGGAATTGTCCCTGTGGGAGGCTGAGGACAGACCTTTGGAGAGGCAGTTCTTCCTGGGGGGAGCAAGGGCTTGTGCGGAGGAGGATGGGGGCACTTTTATTCCATTGACTCAACCCCTCCTGGAGCAGCAGCTCTTGTTCCTCTCCACCAAATCCCATCAGACAAGGTGCTACAGGGCACTCCCTGCCCCATACCCCAGCAACCAAATCCAAGAGCATTCATGCTTCGTGTTGCAGTTTCGCTCTGCGGGCTCCTCCAAGCGTTTTTCCTGTGGCTTTTGCCAATAGGAAGGTCATGCTGCAAGGAGGCTGTGGGTGACCCTGGCAGCCTCACAGTGCCAGTGCCACCACCCGGAGCTGCAATGTGCCATACTGGGGTTCCTGGCCATCTGCCCCCCTGCTTCCCTGAGCCCTGGCATCTCCTCCCAGGGCCAGGCAGTGCCCAGTGTGAGGGTTCCCCCCCCCATCTCCTGTCCAAACCCAGCTCCAGCTTGCAGCTGCTCCCGTCTGGTGCTTTCTCCACACATTTGCTATGGCAGCTACTGAAACAAACTCCACATTGTCACTGAGCTGGGGGCAAGGTCTCAGCCCCCTGTGTTTGATTTCTTTGTCTTCGCTTTGTGTGGATTACCAGCAGCCTGAGCCTTGCCTTTAGCTAATGAGTTTGGCAGCATGATTGCCTTGTTACAGCTGGAAGGATCTTCTCTTCTGGAGCACTTGCCCTGTGCAGAGCAAGTTTGGGTGAGAAGCGAGAGAAATGGTGTGCGTGGGCCTCACGGTGGTGGGACACCAGGAGGGTTTTGCCTCAAAAGCTTCAAGGAGCCCAGCTTTCCAGGAGAGACCCAGGCAGGCTACGTGCTCCTGCGGTTGACAACAGCATGGGAACGCCCAGCCAAGTGAGAGCCCTCGGGGTGAAACTCAGCAAACAAAATCAGAGCCCAGCCCCTGGCTCTTGGGACAAAAGGTCGGTCTGATGGCCTCCTCCAGAAAGTCCTGCTGGCCTCCCCAAGCTGCACCCAGACCATTGCAGAGGACAACCCAACCCAGCTGCCCCAAAGCCCCCCCTTGCACCATCCCCATTCCTTTTCAGCAGCTCCTGTCCCAGTGCTCTGCTGCCTTCCCCACTGCTGCCCCACACTCTGCAGACATCGGAGCGCCCGGGCGGCCTGAGCCCTGTCCCTGTGCGTGGCAGGGAGCCAGCACTGTCCCCTCCGTCCCCGCCCCAGGAGCATCCTGCCGGCTCCCCGCACCACCCCATCCCCACGTCCCCGCTGGCACGGGCTCCGCCGCCGCCGTCAGCCCCGGCCGTGCTGATGGGCCCTGACAGCGCTGCTCGTTTTCGCACCGGCGGCCGGCCGCCCGCGGGAGCGGCACCGCACGGAGCAGCTGTTCCCCATCACATCGCGTCGCGCCTCGCGGAGCTGGCAGCGGGTGCGCCACGTCGGAGCTGCCCTGCTCCTGCAGGATGGAGCCCCAGGAAGGCTTCCCTTCCCGGCCGGGTCCTCAACAGGAGGCAATCGGGCAGCAGCCCACGGGCTGCGCAGAGGCACGGACACGATGCGCACGCTGCTTGGCTCCCTCGTTCTCGGTGCCTTCCTTCGGCAGCAGCGCTTCCCATCCCTCACTGCGAGGGAAGGCCGGTGCTCGGTGCTCCTTATCCATTTTTAAAGAGTGAGCCTCATAAATACTTTGTAAAGCACCTTCTAGCCAGCGTGGGTTTTTGATTATTCTGTTCTTGCCCGGCTGCTTGGAAGGGATGTTCACTCCTGTGCTCCTTTCTGGGCTGCATCTCTTGCAGCTATCTTGCATGAGCTCTCTACTTTGAAGGCCGGCTCGCTGCCTCCAGTGCTCAAGCTGAGCTCTGTGCATGGACGTGGGGAAACAAACACCAAGAGCAGAGTTGGAGCTGGGGACCCAGCCCCAGGCCATGGCCAGAGCTCCCCTTCCATGGTCTAGTGAAAGGGTTGGGTGCCCCCAAGGGTGGGTCACTGCTCCGGTGCTCCCCAGCTACCCCCAGACCCTGCCAAGGCCTGAGGGGATGTGGGAGGGCTGAACAGGAGCATTGTCCCCCTCGATGGGTCACAGAGGAGGAGAGCGCTGCTCTCTGCTCCCTGCACCCTTCCCTGATGTCTTGGGGTTGGTTTCCACGACCAGTTTACAAGAAAGTTGAGTGGTGGACCAGGAGAAGACAGGCCAGGAAGATGATTCCCTGCCTGGGAGACGTTCCCAAGCTGGGATTTGGCTGGCTTGATGTGCAACAGGTTATTCTCCTCTTTCCCTCTTTCCTGGACCAATTTGTTGCCTGGTACCAGGTCGGGCACTTCCCAAGCAGCCTGCCACAGCGCTATTCCTATCACCAGCCAAACCTTCAGTCCTCTCCAAAAATGTGTCAGGTTAGCCGAAGGAAGTCTGTTCTCCCCAGATCGTGTCAACAGGCCTGGACTCATCTTCAGTTCCTTGCTGCCCAGCTCCAGCAGCCCTCGACTCTGCCAGGTTTTGGTGCCAGAGGAGCAACCCAGCAGCTCCCAGTCCCTGCTTGCCTCCCGGCCCCTCTTCCAGCCCTAACCTGCCTCCGCGGTTTCAGCTGGCTGCTGTAAAGGGGCAAGGGCCAAGTCCTCCAGCTTCCCAAGTTCTTGGTCACATTTAAGCCACTTTGGACAAAATAGTCAGTCCCAACAGCGGGAACAGCTTTTGTGAATCTTCTTGGCTTAACCAGAGGGAAAGACCTGAAGAGCTGCCCTGCATTCCCCAGGAAATGCTGCACCGGTGTGCCAAGGGACCGCCAGCCAGCCCGCACCAAGGAGGAGGTGACGGGGACAGGGAGGTCCCGCTGCGAGCTGGGGCCAGTGGGACGGATGGGGCTGGAGGGAATGGGATGGAGCATCCTGGGGGCAAGTGAGGTGGGGTGGGACACGCACCCAGGGAGCGCCCTGGGAGCTTGCGCTGCAGCTATTTCCCTTCATTACAGCCACTTCCACCAGCTTCTAAGCCTGGCTGCTTCTCCCTACCCCCATGGTAAAAGCCTCCCATGCGGTCTGTAGGGGCTCTTCACATTTCTCTGCTTCTCATTTGTTTTTCCAATGACTTTTCAGCTGCGATAGTCTCTCCCGCTTGCAGTCCCTTGGTCCAGCCTCACTCTGCTGGCTTGGCCCCCCCAGCCCCACGAGGACTTTCCCAGAAGTGAAAGGGTCGGCTCCTGCGCCTTTTCCTTGTGGCTTTCTCCCTGCCTCGGTGTTAATGGCTCTTGAAGGCAGCCCGAGCCCATAAGGCACCGCAGAGTAACCTGTGCATCAAGCGGACACCCTCGCCCCCGGGCAGCACCCGCGTGCGTGCGGTGGCGGTTCTGCTGCTGTCACTGCGAGGCACCGCGAGGGGCTGGCCCGGTGACACAGGCTGCTGGTGGCAGCGTCAGCCCTCCACCAGGTGAGCCGGGGAGGACGGGCTCTGCTGCGGGCATGCAGGGCTCCGGGCTGGGGCTTTCCTCCCGCCTGGCTGCCCATCTGCCATGCCTTTCCTTGGGTTTGGGGCTGCAGAGCCTGCGCCCAGCCAGCATGTGCTGGTCAGCCCCAGAAAACTGAGTGTGGGGCAAAAAAATGTAGGAGCAAGGGGAGCACACGCAGGCAGCAGGAGAAAGGAGATGCGGCAGAGCTTCCTGATCAGGCTGGAACATCTCCCTCCAGCTCTGGAAGGGGAAGTTCCCCTTCTGCTCCGTCAGGTTTGGGACTGGCAAGAAGATCCCTGGAAGAAGGGGCTGGAAAGGAGCACTTGGAATGGTGCACTTGTGCGCGGCTCTAGGATCCGGCCAGGTTGTCCCCTAGGAAGGGCACTTAAAGAAGAGTGGTGAGACCCCAGCTGAGTCCCTCTTTAGGAAGCTGAGCTGTGTGAGACCAACACCCCCAGTGTGGGAACCAGAGCAAAAGGAGGCTCAGTTCTGATTGAAGCCTGGGTATTCACCCCCGTGGCTAAGGAACAGCATCTTTCCCAAAAGCATGGAAAGGACCAAGAAGCAGGAGTGCATCCATGGGCACGGGGCTCGCACCCACAGGCACAGAGCCAGGCAGTGTGACCGTGTGCGGTGTCCCCACGGCTGGTCCCGGCCACAACAAGCAGCGTGGCCAGCGCGCACGGACGGCCGTATGCACGGGCTGTAAGGAGTCTAACCCCCACCCCCCAGAGATGAAAGCGGCTAATTGTCATCTTTGAAGATGTAGGAAAAAAAGAGAGAGAAAGAGAGAGAGAAGGAGGGAAGGAGGGAGGAAGGAAGGAAGGAAAAGAAAGAGAAAGAAAGAAAGAAAGAAAGAAAGAAAGAAAGAAGGAAGGAAGGAAGGAAGGAAGGAAGGAAGGAAGGAAGGAAGGAAGGAAGGAAGGAAGGAAGGAAGAAAGAAAGAAAGAAAGAAAGAAAGAAAGAAAGAAAGAAAGAAAGAAAGAAAGAAAGAAAGAAAGAAAGAAAGAAAGAAAGAGAGAGAAAGAAAGAAAGAAAGAAAAAGAGAGAAAGAGAGAGAGAAAGAAAGAGAGAAAGAAAGAGAGAAAGAAAGAGAGAAAGAAAGAGTGAAAGAAAGAAAGAAGGAAAGAAAGAAAGAAGGAAAGAAGGAAAGA
>NW_023304376.1:0-35989 GCF_011077185.1 Oxyura jamaicensis | reverse complement strand
GATAGAAAGAAAGAAAGAAAGAAAGAAAGAAAGAAAGAAAGAAAGAAAGAAAGAAAGAAAGAAAGAAAGAAAGACAAAGAAAAGAAAGAGGAAAGAAAAGGGGAATGGGAAAGGGAAAGGAGAGTGAGGCTGGTCCATCCTGCCTCCTGCTGACCCTGGCTCTGGGGCTGAGCTCCAGTCCCTGCCCCTTCCAGGCAGTGGGGTGCCAGAAGTGTCCCTGTCCTGCAGGGACACAGGGTTGGCCCTGCGGTGTCCTGCAGGCTGCAGCTGCATCTCTCCCGGCTGCCAAGAAAATAGCCAAGCCACCCAGCACAGACCAAAGCTCAGTCCTAGGAGAGTTTTACAGAGAAAGGAAGAACAAACAGTTAAAAGACCTGCCAAGGGGAGCGTTATTTATATGCAAGTCACGTGCCCCTGTGAAACTCTGCCAGTGAAAGACCTGTGGCAACCAGGACATCTGTGAAAGGGTTTAACAGTGATGAACCAGAAGATTATGTAGGCAAAAACGCTTCAGATCTCCCTATCCAGCCCCATCTTTTGGAAGACGTGGTGTGAGCGGCCAGGCAGCCAGGTGAGCCGAGCTGGGAAGGTGCAGGGGGGCTCCGTGCAGCACCTCTCATGGCTCCCCCGCTCCTGGAGGGCTCCGAGACCCCAGCCCCTGAACAAAAATACAAGCCCAGCAGTTCTTCTCTCCAAGTCACTGGGCATGCCTGCACCCACGCTGCTGATGTGCTTGCCGGGCAGGTGCCTATTCTTTGTGGCCCAGATTTGGCAATGAAATAACTCTGGCCACTTGTATCGGAGGTACGTACAGGACAGAGCAGCTTCAGGCAATCAGAGCGAAGATTTCAGCTTTGAGTTTTACACTACTCAGATCATTAGCTACACCACCTTTGCTCAATTTTGGTGTCCCAGAGATCTTTGATTAGAGCAGCTCTCACTTTATTGATCTGAGAGGTACCCTTCCTCTTCCTCTGCTGCACTGGCCTCATTCTCCCGCTCTGTTCTTTGGGTTAAGATGCTGTTCACTGCTGGTTTGGGAGTCCCTTGAAAATCTGTGTGTGTTCTGTGAAACACCTTTGGGAGCCCACTGAACAGCATCCCACTGATCCAGTCCAGCCCGACCCTCCTGTGTCTTGTCCCTAACGCGATCATTTGCACTTGTTCAGAACGAATGCGGGACGAGGATGAGGCCCTCCTGCAGCTGGACGTGGGCCAAGCAGTCCGAGAAGCTGCAGTCTGAGTGAGATGGCTTGTAGGAGAGCTGGGCACCCCAGGTAAATTCAGCAGAGGTCAGACAGGAGCTTTATTAATTGCAAGAGCTTTCAGGCAGCATCTCCCCTCTGCTGCCCTGTTCTCTGCTCAGGGATTGCAGAGACCCAGCCCATGCTGCTTCAGAACAACAATAACAAATAATAATAATAATAAAAACATTGTTAATGAAGCTAGGCATCCATCCCTGGGAGGGATGGACTCCAAACTTCCAGACTACCGTGTATATGTTATCGAGGCCGGGTATTTGTCCGTGGCACTGAGCTCCGTGACGACACGGAGATGGCCATGGTGCAGCCCGGAGCAGTGGGGCACCCGCTGTTATCTGAGCTCAGGAGTGAGCAGCTGGGAGCTGTCACGGACTGCTTTATTTGAAAGCAACATTCTTTTAGTCAGGATAAACTTCTTGCCACACCTCTCAGTTCTTAAATATTATTAATTTTACCACCTCGGGAGGAAGTCGTTTGTTTGAAGGCTGATTCACGATGCTGTGTTCACTTGTGGCATCTTACTCTAGGACTATATTTGGTCCTGCTCTCACCTTCCCACATTTCCTTGGATAATTTTTAATTCACAGCTTTCTTTAACTCATGTGCCCCGATTTCCAACAGTTCCTAATTGACTGCTAAATAAGAAATACAAGAATTAGCCTTCCTGCAGATTGTTTTGCTTTGCAATTCATTTGTCCCCTCCGTTCTTAATGAGGGACTCACGTCTGCTGGGAAACCCCCTGTTCCGTGGCTCAGTCACTGAACTGACCCAGGCACCTTTTAGTGCCGTTCTCCTTCCAACCAGCCCACGTGTGGGAAACCAGCTGGGCATTATCCGAGCATCTTTGCTGTGCTTTCCCTACGGAAACACGTTCCTCTGCCTTTGTTGGTTGACAGGCTCTTGTATCCTAGACAAGTGATTATAGCTGCATTGATTGCTCGCTTTGGCGTTGAGCGATGCTATAAATAAGCAAACCACAGGGGTTCCTGTTCAGATCCACCCGGAGCGTTACATCGCTTATCCCCCTATTTCAGCCAACACGTAACGAGCTGCTGTGAGCTGCAGTTTTCAGTGTCTTGTGTGACTTTGTGCAAACCTCTGAGCTCCCTCTGAGCTCCGTCCTTGGCAGTGCTCGTCCCCGAGCGCTGCCACGCGGGACCTGCCGAGTGGGAAATGTCACTGCCTGCACCCTGGGGCTTTCTCGCCAGCGCCAAGATGTAAGGGAGATGTCCAGCTCCTTCTAACTGGTGCCAGGGATTTCACGCCTCTTTAGTTGAAAAGTTTTCCTTGAAACCCCAGTGAATTTAGAGGAAAAATGAGCTTTTGCTTGCTGCAGCTCCTGGCTCCTGATGTTGATTGTTTGAAAGTGCTGGAGAGCATAGGAAGTGCCTTGTGGTCACTGGGACAACACTTGGAGCACAGGACGTCTCCCTGGATTTCCAGAAGGAGTCTGCACCATGTCTGGAACCAGGATGGGAAAGTGGTGCAACTACAGCAGCAGACACAGAGCTTGATCTCCTACACGGCCTTCTAATTTGTCCTCCTACCTCCACCAGAAAGAGGTAAGTCTTCTGCCCCCCTGCACCTAGTTTTTGTCCAGAAATGAAGACTGGCCTTTAAACTACAGGGGAGCTCATTTTGTTGCTAATTTGTAAGGCCAGGATGGTGACAAGACAGGTTTCTGCTGGGGGGGCTGTGACCAGTGGCCTGGGATTTCCAGTGCCTTGGTTTCTGGGATCACACACATCTTATCCCAAGGAGCTTGCTGGTAGGAAGACATGATTTAGTTGGTAGCTCTCCAGAGCTGGTACAATAATGCCAAGGTTGCTTTGTGCCCACGGTAAATTTGTGTTAGGGGATCTCAGTAGGTTTTACTGAAAAAGCATCAGAGCTGCTTGAGAAGTGAGCTGGGTTGGTCTTCCCAGCAGCACCTAAAGGGTGAAGGGTCCATAGGTACCAAGTTTCTTCCGTTCCAAGAAATCACCTCTCCAAGAAAGACTGAACTGGATGAGTGGAGAAAGTAAAGGGAAGCTGAGACTTCTTTCTGCTAACCCGCAGAAAGTTCCTGCTCCAGAGGCACTGTGAAACAGCAGCACTTCCCCTGCCTGTGATTTGCCAGGCTCACCCAGGACGAAAAACTTGTCTGGACAGAATGGACAAGAAGGAAAGAGAAGAGAAAAGGGGAAGATGCTATGTGTGGAAGGAGAAGAAGGAGCAGAGTTGCTGTCTCACCGTGTCCTCAGTGCCTGCCCCGTTCCTTGGCTGGGGCTGACTGCATCCTCTTCCCAGACCTGCACCTTCAGCATGGCCTCAGCAAGGCCCTAGTCACTGTGATACCGTTATCGCTAATACCACCGACTGAGACAGCCTTATGGCCTCGTTCATGTTTGTGGAGAGCTGTGAGGTTCTTGGATTGGGAGGGCAAAGGCTTGTTATTTACTGGGCACCCTCATGGAGCAGCGGAGGTGCCCGTTGTGCAGCAGCCCCTTGCCTCTGTCTTCCAAGACCACTTGGGACCCTTGGCCTTGCTGAGCTGCACATTGCCGCTCTTCACCCCTGGTGCTGCTGCTTTCTTCCCCTCTCCCTCGCTCTCACTCCCCCTTTCTCTCTCTCCTCCTCCTCTCCCCAGCTCCGTAGCAGTTTCCTCGGGAGTGTTCAGCTAGCTGACACATTTGCCACAGATGGATGGTGCACATGGAGACAGCTGTCACTCCCGATTTGTGGTCTGCTGCGTGACAGCGGGACTGATGCCTTCTGAAAGGCCGTCTCGCGGAGCACATGCACTCTGACATTCTTCGAGATGAGCCCTACAGATACCTCTCAGTGGACCTCGGGAGAAGCTGGCAAGCTCACCCGTCCCGCTCCCCCCTCCCCGAAGCAGCCTGCAGGCTGGAAGAAAGCAAGCACGCCGGTGTGCGCACACGCTCGCGCACACACACACACACACGGCCAGGCTCCTCGGGTAGTTGTGTGCCACCGCTGGCCTGCCAGGTCCCAGCCCGGCTGTTTGCTCCTGGTGCTGGCCTATGAAGTGAGGCGGGCTGAGATTTGCAAGAGGGAAAGGTCACTGGCAGAGTTGCTCTGTTCCCTTTTTCCTCCTTTTTAATTGCAGGAGGGAGGGACGTGGGCTCCAGGTTCATCCTCCCGGAGCAGCTGCCTCCAGCCTCCGGAGCTGCTCTCACAGCAAAAGCTGATGGATTTCACAGCACCAGCCCCTCCAGGCCTCTGGCTTCTCCATCACTCACGGTGGTTTCCATCTCTGATGATGGCCTCCATCACCGACGATGGTCTCCATCACGTATGACCCCCATGGGATGGGGTCACAGAGACATGGAAAATCCCTCCCAAAGCAGAGGGTTTCCTCCCAGCTCTCCTGTGCAGGTTCATCTCACCAGCTTGAAGCCAGCCGAAATGCAAGGTTTACTTAGGCAAGGCCGGTTCCTTTGAGAACTAACCCCCTGCCCTAAGGCAGGCTGACGCTCATGGTTTTAGGTCCTGGCCACCCATACCTGTCCTAAGCACTGAATGGTAGAAGGCAGAGTTTGCAATGCCTTGCAGAGCCTCCAACAAAGCCCTTCTGGTGGGACATTCAGTTGGACATTCAGAGGAGCAGTGGAAACAGTCTTTAGCTCCAGGCAGAAGGACAAAATCTTCCAGATGCTTGACTCAATGGGAGTGGGAACTGGTCCTGCCTCTAGTCCTCAGAGAAAAACCTTCCTTCTGGAGAAAGGATATGAACAGCTGACCACTGTCCAGCTGACTTGAGGGAGGTTGTGGTCAAGGGAATTTGTTTTCCCAAATGGAAACAGAAAGCTTGAACTACAACTGGAGAATATTGTCTAGGCTCTTCTGGAACTGAAACCGACCTGAGACGTCTCCCTCTTGTTCAGCATCTGAGCCTTACTGAACCCAGCGACTGCAGGGGGTCATGCCAAAAGCCCTTCTCATATGATTCCTGGGTGGTGTCAACAACAGAAACACAGAGAAGAGCAGAAAAGCAGAGTAAACGTACACTTCACCTTTCAAGCATCCAACCAGACGTAGCCCTGAGACTTTGTGAACCAGACCTGATTTCTCTGTATCTAGTGACTCTTGGTGAGGTTCTCATCCCCGCCGTGCCTGGCTAGGTCTGCACACCCATCCCGTTCCAGAGGCTCTATAAGCAAACAGCAGGCAGCAGAAGAGGTGCACAACTGCGAGGACACAGCTGTGTAGGAGCACACTCAGGAATTCAGACAGAAGGTATGAGAGTTTGCACCAGGTCCCGGGCCCCTCAGCAGCAACAAGCATGTCTCCCATTAGGCTAGCCAGAAAGGCTGTGCAGCTGTTCACAGGGTCTGGGTGCACTTTACAGGCAGCAGGATTATGGACACAAGGGGGTTGCACTGCAGGTGTGTTGGCTTTGAGCTTTAAAAGCTGAGTGCAGCTCTGTTATCTGGGCAAGGACACCTTGGGCTCAGTGGGAGCTCATGCCAAGCCAGCATCAGCACAGGATGGAGGCTCCTGCTGGTCCTCCTGGAGGAAAGACGGAGCGTTCACCTAGTGAGAAAGCTGGCAGAACATCTCCCACCGTGGCAAAATATTAGGAAAAGGAAGGATGCAGCAAGGAACTTCAGCATAAGGACTGCACGTTCAGGATTGCTGAAAGTCATCAGAAGTCTTAAGAGGTTGAAATGGACCCAAATGTCATTGAAACTAAGGAGAAAAAAGGATTTCCCTCGTGATGAGGACTCCCCACTTTGCCTATGGAATAATTCACCTGAGCCATTTCATCAAGCTGTCCCTAATAGCGCTGTCTGACCCAAGATGGGACCTTCCCAGTCAAAAGCTAGCAGCAGCAGCCACAGGAAGGTGGCCCGAGAAAGGTCTGTGCTCATCTCACAGCAGCACAAAGCTGTTTTTTTTTTTTTTTTCCACAGGTATTTTTCAAGGAAGCGGAATTGCAGGTGAGAAGAAGGTACAGGTCTGTGGGCAGCATCTCAGACCTTGTGACCATCATCAGGTCACCGGCCACGGTCCCGGCGTGCAGAAGAATGGCAGTGCAGCCGGTCTAGGCTGGGCTACTTTGCGAAAGGAGAGACAGTGAAAGAGAAGGGAGCAAAACAAACCATATATTTCACGAAAAATGCTTAGGTTTCGAGCCTTAACAAGATAAAAGAAAGATAAATAAATAAATAAATAAATAAAAGGAAATACCACATTCATAAGAAAAACAGGATCCAGTAATTATGGACGGAGAAATGATTCAAGGGCAGAGAAGCCACCAGGTGAAACTTGGTGGAGAATAATGTGAAACAGGGTTTTGTGCCCATGAGAAACCGTTCTCAGCACAACCTGGTGTGGCCCCTGGCTGCGGGAGAGGCTGGGGATGGAACAAAGTGAGGGTACTTCTCCCTTGAGGAGAAACGTCCTGAAACCACCAGGAGCAGCTGGCAGGGCAGTGGGTGCAGCTGCCTCCCGCTGTCCTCAGTGGTCCCCGAGGTGCTCCCCACCTCCGGCTCAGGCAGGTGGAGGCAGCTGCCTTGGTCCCAGGGCTCCTCCTGGTGCACCAGGAGGTCCACCCAGGAGCTCGGTGGCCCTGAAGCCACAGGACCCGGGGTTGGGGAAGGGCGGTTGGAAAGCCCCGGGTGCAGCCCGGTGGCCCCAGCTGTGCAGCACACAGGGGCAATATAAATATTTTGCAGTCAGAGCGCCTGCAAGCGAGTCTGCGGCCCCTCACCTGCTCTGGCAGCGAGGCAGGCGCGGGATCAAGGCGAGCTCGCCTTCACATCTGGAGGCCTTGAAGAGCACATGAAAGGGGGCCGCTGGGAGCCACGATCACAAACGGAGAGCGGGGAAAGTTTGGGTCAGGCAGGGATTTCTGGCTGGTGGGTTTTGCACTGAGAAATTCTCTCTGTCTCTTTCATGCTGATGAAGATCCTTTTAATTTTCTTCCCCCTTTCTCCTCTGCGTCTCCCCTTCGGCCAGGCAGATCGCTGGGAGCCGTGCAGCATGTGATGCTGCCTCCCATATAGGGGCAGGAGCAGAGCAGGACCAACGGATGGACGCCCTAGGGCCAGACTTGCAGACAATATATAACCTACTGCACGATGTAAAACGCTTCCCACTTCCACAGAGCGAACATCAGGCGGAGCGGAGCGGCGGCCGGGAGAGCAGCCCTCGTGCAGGTGAGTCCCCGCGGCTCCTCGCCTGGAGCCCGGCTGGGGAAGGGGAAGGTGCGAGGGACTCGTGCCAGCCAGCAGCACAGCCGGCTGGCTCCTGCAGCTCGGGGTGTGATTCTGGGGGGGGTTAATCCCTTTCGGTGCCCGTGAGAGTCAGCCGAGGAGGTGAGGACCGGGTGTGCGGCAGAGCCCAGCCTCAGCCCCGCTCCCTGCGAGCGCAGATGCCGTCAGCTGCGGAGCATCCCGAGCCAGCTCTGCTTGCTCCCATCTCTTGTGCCTGGGACACCCGTGCTGCTCTGGGACACCTCTAGGCAGCGGGGCCCCCTGCACCCTGCCTTTTCCAATGGAGCAGAACAAGCACAAACAACTTTAAAAAGCACTTTTTCTTTTTTTCTTTTTCTTTTTTTTTTTTTTTTTCTTTTTTTTTTCCTAAGCCCGAGTCCTTCTGCGTCTGCCTGGATGCCTTCACCTTCCTGCGCTGGAATTTCCTTTGCAAAGGAAACTGTTCCCAGCTGGGGCTGAATGGGGGATGTGGGCTGGAGATAACACGGTTAAAAGGCGAAGCAAACAAAGCACCCAGTGTCTGTCTGTCTGCCTGGGCGTGGGGGGGTCCTTACAGAGCACCTGCTGGGGCTTTCCTTGTGCCGTGGGTCTGTTCTCGCACGGGGGGGAACAGACTTCGTGCCTGGGATAGTTTGTGCCCTGCTGAATGGCAGATATTCCTAGCAACAGCTACACGGTCTCGATGCTCGTGCAGAGTTCTTGTTGCTTTTTTTTCTTTTCTTTTTTATTTTTTTCTGCCGCTCATTGGGGTCTCAGCTGTGTCTGACCGCGGGGTGGGGGCTGAGGAGCCCAGGCTGCATTCGGGGCTGGGAAACCTCGGTGAACTTCCAGGAACTTGAGCAAGCTGCTGCGGTCCCAGGGCAGGCAGCTGTCATTGTGAACTGGTTAAAGAGGGGCAAAAAGGTTAAATTGAATACGTTTGTGGATTTCTGCTTATATGTGCTAAAATTTCTGTGAGCATGCAAGGGAGAGGCTAGGTTGAACCCAAGAGGAGGCTCCTGTGCTCATGCCTCAGTTTCCCCCTCTGCTCACTTCACCTGCCTGCCCGCACCGCGCGATGCCAGCCCGTGCTGCGCAGCCCTGCGCCTGCCCAGGCAGGGATGTCATTTCTCGTTCTTTGTTGGGGAATCAGAAATCAGATCATAATTAAAACTGCACTTTTGAGAGGGGACTCAGAGGACCCTGCTGGACAGGGACACCCGGACACTGCAGGAGATGGCACCTGCGGGGTGCTGGGGGCTCATTGGACCTCAGCAGCCCATGCAGGGCGTCCTGCGGTGCCATCTATTTGGGCCAAACTCTCCAGCATCTCCCTGCTGCCGGGAACTTTTCCTGGCCAAAGGTGGAAATCCAGTTCCCTTCCATAGCTCAGCATCACCGGGAAGATGGGAGTCCTGGGGAGTCCCCTCGCCCCTTGTTCAGGCTTGGACCCTGTCTGCGGGACAGCAAAGGACAGCAGCTGCGTGCAGCCGTGGGAAGGGGGGAGCTGCTGGTGTTTTCAGCTTTTAAAGCCCTTCATGGTGGCAGATGCTCTCATATTTGTCCGCCCCCCCCCCCCCCTTTCTGCCACCATGCTGGCTTCGCTCTGCGCCCTGCCAGCGGCAGCACCTTCCCCTCTGCAAAGTCAGCCGAGCAAAGCTTGGGTCTTGGTCTGCGCAGGAGGCAAAGCACATGCTGTTATTAGGTCCTCCTTATGGTGCTGGCACCGCTTGGGGAAACAGCCCCCAGATCCCAGGGAGGAAAAGGGCCTGAGCCCCCTTCTGACGTGTGCAGGAGGGGATTTTTCGATGGGGGGATGCAGGCGCAGCTGGGGGCCTGAAGGGGATGTCCCCCCCCAAACCCCCCCCAGCCTTGCAGATCTGACCCGGGGGCAGCAGCAAGTGACAGGAGGAGAGAAGCCACCCGAAATGAGTCCTCCTGGGGGGCGGGCAGGGGCTGCGGAGGCACTCGACTGCCCCTGGGTGCCGGCACCTCTCCGGGCCGCGGGCACCCACCGGGGAGCGAGGCCGGTCCCCAGCCCTGGCACAGCACCGAGCCGGCGGCCGGGAAGCGCCGCGGCGGCAGCGGGGCTGGCACAGCTGTGTGGCTTTCAGAGCTGCTTGATCGATAGCTTCTTCCTCGCGCTCCCCCATTCCCCCAATCCCCACATGCATTTTTCATGCTAACCCCTCCTGGGCAAAGGCTGTCTACGCAGGAAACAAAACACCACAAAACAAAACAAAACACAACCAAAACCCACTTTTGTTTCTTTGGTCCCCGGAGGTTGTTTTAGTTTAAGGGCCAATCTATATAGGTTCGGGGCTGGGAATATCTTTGCTCCACGAACAAAGAGGCATGAGAAAGCTCCCCAGGGCCTCTCTTCAGCCTCTTCAGGTTGGCCCAGAGCTGTGGAAGGCTGGGCTTTGTACAGCGAGCCCAGGCCTCTCAGCGCCGTGCGGTCAGGGCAAGGCAGGGAAGGGGAGGCTGGGGCTGGGCTCCTCCTGGGCACCTCCTGCCAGCCCCCCGGCCCTGCTGCCCCATGCCAGGCTGAGCTGGCTGGGATGGGGCAGAGCCACCCCGAGCTGTGGCTCCGAGCATCTCTGGGGCCCCGTTGGAGCTGAGGCAGGGCTGCGTGTGCCGAGCTGCAAACCTGCGGGTCCCTGCCCTGCTGGCAGCGTCACCAACACACCGACTGCTCCCTGCAGCTTCATGAGCATCCCCAAGGAGAGACTGGAGATGAAGGTTTGGGCATTTTCCAGAATTAGGGGGAAAACAAAACAAAACAAAACAAAACAAAACACGCTGCATTTGGGCACTTGGTCAAAGAGCAATTTTCAGGGAGAATCCCCTTTTCCTGCCCTGTTATCCATGGGGAGGGGTCCCCTGGTTTTGGGTGGCACCAGGACGATGTGGGATGGTTTGTGCAGCATCACCAGCACCCCCTGACTCTCCCTGCTGGCACTGGTGCTGGCCTGGCCACTGCAGGGAGGCTGCCACACATCTGTGCTGAAGGACAGGTCCCTGGGCAAGGGCTGGTGCAGGGCTCCCAGGCACCCCCCTGACCTGTGCTCCTCTTTGTGTCCCCAGCACCGGGCACCCCATGGGCTCAAATCCCATGGGACCAGAGCAGGGAACCCCAGCCACATCACCCCGCGTTGCTCCCAGCCCCACAGCCCCAGCTGTGCCGTGTGAGCTGGCATTCCCCAGCCCTCCCAACGCACCCCGGGGATGCGGCCGCACTGAGACGGCTCAACCAGGTCCGGCGTACGGCAGCGAAAGGGCAGGGGCCAGGATTAGCACGGGGAGGAGGACACCTTGACCTTTCCAGCAGCTGGTGACGAAGAAAAGTTTCCGGCGACCTGTAGCAAGGCACCGGGCGGGCTCTGTTATCATCTCATCAAAGGCCAGCGTGCCGGCCAGCAGCGGGCAGCCACTGCCGCAGCGCCGTGGGGCTGAGAATTAACTCACCGGTGCCCGGCTCGGCCAGGAGCTCTCGGGATGCCGAGCTGGGACAGGCAGGAGGGCAGACCGCAGCCATCCCCGTCCCCGTCCCCTCTGCTGGCTGGCACCCAGGCACCCCCAAGGGGCTCAGACCCCATCAAACCACTCCCGTGGTTGCAGACCCACGGAGAAGCCCGCATGGGGGCTGCCGCTGTTCCCCTCACCAGGTGCCGGCACCCTGGGGTGCGGGGACACAGCCGTGCCCCCGACCCGCCCCAGGCTGTCCCTCTGCTCACTGGCCCGGGGTGGGGGGTGGCAGCCGGCTGTCCCCGACCTTCCCGCGCGCAGATGGCATGGGCAGCCAGCACAGGTGGCCCTGTGCTGCGGCAGATTGGGGCCGGCTGCCTGCTACGCGCCCGGGAAGGGCTGCGTCCCCGCCACGGCTCGGGGACAAGAGCGAAGGCAGGGAGCGGGGAGCTGAGGGGGCAGCAGGGACAGCTGCAGGTCCCCGCTCTGCTGTGCCCGCCGTGCACGGTGCCAGACCCGGTTCTTGGGCACTGGCACCAGAGCCCTGCTGAGCTGTAAAATACTGAGCCAAGGACACAGCCTGGTGATGGGGAACCTGTGGGTCAGCAGCCAGAGGGGATGCAGGGTCCCCTCGCTTGGCCCCAAAAAGAGAAGCCAGGCCAGAGCATTGGGCGGTTTGGGGAGGGTCGGATTTTCAGTAATTCCATTGAACTATGCACAGGGATCCCAGGGCACAAGCTCTAGGGGCAGGGGCGATGGCAGGGCTGTCCCAGCACGAGGGGCCCCAATGCGCTGCGCAAAGGGGACATCTCGCACTGCGGGAGGTACGGTGCACGAGGCATCAGCGGCCGGCTGCAGCAGGTAAATGATTAATGCCGCAGAGAGCCAGCCTGGCACCCTGCCCACCGTGTGTCAATGGGAGAAGGTGATGCCAGGAGGGGAATTTTTGCACCCAGGGCTGCCCACGCCACCCCACGGGGGCGAGGGCTGATGCTCATGCACCCAGCCCCAAACCGGCGTGCCGCACTGCCTGCAGAGCACGTCCTCCTCCAGCCCAGCTGGTTTTGCTCCCAGCCTGCTCCGTCTGCGCGCATTAAAGCTGTTTCTAGGTCTGAACTGCTTTTGGCAAGCCGGGCTCCTGTTGGGCTGTCCCTCTCCCCACCGCCCTCCCCAGCCCCGGCACGCACCCCCACGCCAGCCCCCGGCTGCTCCCCCTCCCTGGCCGCAGCTCTGCCAGGGCCATGGCAAATCAGAAAGAAGCCTGCGGGGCAAATCAGTACAAATGAGACCGAGCAAGAGGGTGGGGAGGGACGGTGAGGGAGGGGGGAATGACTCCTGGGTTCGCGCTTCTGTTCCCGAGTTTGATGTTGTCTGCAAACAGCCCTGTAAATGCTCGGGAGCAGCATCCAAAGGCACCTGCCCTGCTCCTCTCCGTCCCAGAGCAGAGCAGGGGCCCAGCCGGACGCTCAGCGCAGTTGGGGAGCAGGCTGAGCTGTAAGTCCTGCCGATTCGGTGCCCGTCGGGGCGGGAAGGGGTTGGGCAGGTGGACGAGGGGGCCGAGGGGCAGGGGTGACCCCAAGGACAGCACCCCACCGAGGACCCGGAGCGGGAAGCTTTCCTGAGGTGAAACTGCCGTATCCCAGCATTGCCCCCAGAAACCAGCCCAATGGAAACGGGGAGCCCAGCAGCGTGAGCTGGGGCTCAGGTGCCAGAGGGATGTGTGGGCACTGGGAAAAGGGCTGAGCAAACTGTAGGAACGGGAGCACTGCGGGGAAAGACACCGCTCGGCACGGGGCTTAAATTATTTCAAAGCGGTGCTCTTTGATCCAGTCACCGAAATTTTTGCAAAGCGTCGCCGCTCCATCTTATTACAGGCGCTCGGCACCGGGAGGTCATATGGGGCCTTTCTGCTTGGATTGCTCTCCTAATGACATGTCCAATTGCCTTTGCCGGGAATTTGCTCACGCGAGTCTTTGACAATAGAAAGTTTGTGGCGGATTTTGGACGGTTTCCCCGCTGCCGTGTGGCGTGCTGCGGAGGGCTGACTTTGCTCCCGACTGGGAAGCGAAGCAATGTGTCGGTGATCAGGCTGGGCATGCACAGGGCACGGATTCATTTTGCGTGCTCTTTCCCAAGGACTGCATTTTCCTCTCTGTGATCACAGAAAAATCAAGAAGAGCAATATTTGTGTTTTTTTTTTAGGCTTGGATAAATGTGATAAATGTTTGTAATTGCGAAGGACAAACACAAACGGAGGGAAAGTTTGAGATATAGAAGCAAGACAATATTATCCATATTCCCCATGTTTTTCCCTCTAAATTCTTCCTAACGGGAGCAAAAACTAAGCTGAGCTGCTGAATTTTGAAGGTTAGTTACTGCGATGTTTAATGGTGCCGAATAGAGATATACCAGAGAATTCATACCAGAGAATGAATGTTTGCAATAATTTTGACAATTAAATCAATGGGTCATGTAATGAAGAGCATTTCACAGCACAGAGCATTCTCAGGCTCTTAAAAAAAAAAGAAAAAAAAAAGGGGGGGGGGTGTAAGGGAATGAGGTGGGTAGGTCCCAAATGTGTATCAGCAGTGGCAAACCCCAGGACCGACACGGGGCAGGCTTGGGGCACTGCCCCTGGGTCTTCTAAACCCCTTCTGGTGTTTCAAAGCCCAGCAGTGCTTTGGTACAACCCTGGTTTGGAGGAGGGAGGCACAAAATGGCCCCTCCGGAGCCGACATGCAGTGCTGGGCAGGCTGGGACACACAAAAATGCGGCTTCGCGGCCGTTTCCCGTAGTCCCATGGCACAGAAGAGGTTAAAAAGCTGCCTTCCGAGCTTTACACCAGTTAATAACACCCAGCATACAGCCCCAGTGGCTCTGCCTCAGGCCGTTAGTCTTCCCGGTCATTACTTGGCCATACAGACCCGGCTGGGTCGCTGTTAGAGGCAGGGTCACCCCTCGGCCCCAGCGATGCCGAGGGCGCAGGGTCCGGGCTGGGAGCTGGGAGCGGGGCAGCCCCTGGGGGAGCAGCACCCAGGGAGCCGCCTTCATCCGCGCTGATACCAACCCAACACCCTCGCCAAGGCACAGAGCGGCTGCTGCTGCCTCCAGGTGAGCGAACGGCCTGCAGCGCTGCAAATGTTCCTGCCCGGGACGAGATGTGCGTTTGGGGGAGATCTGTCCCCAAAGCGGTGCCACCTCTCCCGCGCAGGCATTCCCCGACGGCAAGGCAGGGCCGTGTCCCCTTGTGCTCTCTGCTGACAGACAGCACTTTCAGCACGTTATCCCCCGGGGAAAAAGACTCATTTTAATTCTGTAGGAAGTTCTTTGGGGTGTCCCCCCCCCCTTGCTGGCCCGGAGTCAGGGTGACCCCATGCTCCTGCACCTCCGACAGTCGGTCGCGCCGTCCCTCCCGGTCCACACCTTCCCTCGCTGCTCCCGCAGCCCCTTCAGGCAGCAGCGCACCACTTGCCATTCCGTTATTTATTCGGCAGCTGGAGCAGATTGGGCTGGATTTTGTGGGACGTGGTCTCCAAACTGCACCGGACCCTGCCCTTGAGGCAGCACTGGTGCTGCAGCCCGTGCTGCAGACTTGGAGCATCACCTCCCACCCTTATCACCTTCTACCTTGAGTGTTGCCAGCCTCCTGAATGCCGAGAGGGTGCCTGGGCACAGCTGGGGTGAATTTACCTGCTGCGAGGAGAAAAGGGGCTGTCTGCATAGGGGAGAGATGCGATGCTCGTGGGATTTTAGCAAGGACGTGTTAGGGGCTGGCTGGCTGCAAAGCTGCTTTGCAGGCAAGGAGCACGCCTGGGCACGAGGCAGCCGTGGAGCCAGGTCCACGACACGAGCAGAGCCAGAACTCTGCCTGCCAGAGCTGAACCGAGGTTTGTGGGGTTTTGTTTGTTTGTTTGTTTTTTCCCCAGAGGGTGGGAAAGATCCTGAAGGGAGCAGAAAGCATCGAATGGGGACAGAAAGACAGGGATGGGGAGAGCTGCGGGCAGTGCTTGTGATGTCCATGCGCGGAGAGCCCCTCCTGGAGCAGAGGGAAAGGAGCTGAGGGTGCAGCAATGGGCGCGTGCAGGAGCAGAAGAAAGTTGGGCTGGGAGCGGAGAGGTGAAGGTTTCGTGCCTCGGTTCTCTTGCATGGATTTGAGCTGGAGCATGGTGAATTTTCTGGTTGTTAAATGGAGACTGATTTGGTGGAGCAGGATGCATGAGCAGATCATACAGGCACGGCAGGTTCTTCGTGGGAGAGAGCTGGCTGGAGCACAGGGTGCGAGCAGGGCTGTATCAAGAAGGGGACACCCCTGGGGTGCCTTAGGTGACACTGCGAGAGCTGGCCTCTGCCAGCCCAGCAAAAGCACAGGAAGGAGGAGATCTCCTTCACTTCTTACCCCTCCCATTCCCAGCGCATTTAAAGAGCGTGAAATGAGAGAGGGTAGGTGGAAAGTGAAAAGGAGGAGAAAGTTTCTTAGTATTGGTGATCAGGGACTTGACCTCAGAAGTTTCAGAAGGTTGTGGGG
Organism: Oxyura jamaicensis; assembly: GCF_011077185.1. NCBI lineage: Eukaryota > Metazoa > Chordata > Aves > Anseriformes > Anatidae > Oxyura > Oxyura jamaicensis. The sequence goes on along the minus strand of NW_023304376.1, from coordinate 20,530 downwards.
CCTTCTGAAGGGTCCAGGGGTGATGAAGTGCACCCCGTTGTGGGACAGAGCTCACTGCTTTGTGGGGAGGTGGTGGGGTGCATTGCGTCCCCAGCCTGGGGACCCGTGCTCACGAAGGGGCTAGGGATGGACCACCAGCCCCAGAGGTGGGCCAGGGGGAAGGCTGCGAGGACATCTGCAGGGCGTGTGGTCCCAGGCCGTGGGACACCAACATGGGGCTGTCAGACCTCGTATCAGGCCAGCAAGGGAAGAAGAAACCTGTAAGCGGAGAACGAAACCTCAGAGGTCACAGAAACTGAAAGAAGTTACGGAAACCTTCCACGTGTCACATCAAGCACGAAGGTGGCTGTATCAAGCAGCCTTCCAGCCCCTTGGGAACAGGCAGGGTAACTCTGTGGGGCCATTTTGACCTCCGGGAGCCCTGCACATCACAGGCGTGACATGCAGGAGAGCTGGCCAGTGCCTTCCTCCCCAGATGGTTTTCCTCTCCCCCTGCCCACCATGCCAGCCACGGGCACCATCTTCTCTGCGTGCCTTTGGGTGCCAGCCACGCTGCTGGCCCTAATGCCTTGCACACAGCCACTTTCCCCTCACACATTTTCACCTGGAGACTGATGTTGTCTTCACATCTGGAGCTCTGTTTGCAACCGAGCCACTAAATAGATGGCAGGGTCACTGTGCTCTCCTGGGGCTCCATGAGTAGAAGTAGAGGTGGAGGAGGAAGCAGGGAAACCCTGCGGTGGGGCCCAGACACGAGCTCGTGCGGGCGGCTGATGTAATGTGGAGAGACAGACTTACATCTCCTCACCAGGACCTGCCTCCTGCCCTGGGGGGCTGCGGCAGGAAGGGCTGCGGGAGGAAAGCCTTTTGCGGTGGAGAACGCTCGCGTCTATGGGGAGCAGCCTGGAGGCTCTCGCGGCCTCATCTCATCTCTCCAGGAGCCTGTGAGCTGTGCGTCATGGGCGGAGGGCAGCACACCAGGCTCCGACCCACTGTCGCTTGGTTGAACGCTCGCCACCACGCCGCTTTCCACAGTGTGCCGGGGTTGCCTCAGGGGGTCTTCAGGCTGACTGAGGCTCAGGGAGAGACGGCTGCTTTTTGGGGACGGAGGCTGGAGGCAGAGAGCTGAGGAGAGACACAGAAACAAGTCTTGAACAAGGGCACAAAAGGGAGGAGAAAATTTGGACCCACAGGTAGGGAAGACTTGTGTGCACAAAGGCGCTGAGGCTCGTGCACGCAGCAGGGAGCAGGTTCATCATGGGGCTTGGAGGACTGGCCGAGGCTGGGCGGGTGACCCCAGACATTTCGCTCCAGAAGGTAGCAGTGCTCACCGGGACGGAGCCCCCTCATGTCTGGGCTGGTGTTTGGGGTCAGACTGGCTTTGGGGCTGTAGGCAGCCCTCATCCAAAGCTCTCTGTAGACATGAGCTTTCCAAAGCAGAAACTCCAGATCCTCCAAAATGCTGGAAATCTAAAGGCTGGGAATCCAAATGCTACCAGATTTTTAGGCTCTTGGGTTTGGACGTTTTGCCTGTAAAGCAGTTTGGGCTGCATCAAGGTGAAAAATTTATTGAGAGGTGAGTGCTGTCAGTGGAGACCAAGCAGGAGTAAGGCAAATATCCAGGTGGGCATTGTCTCAAATCTGTTGACACAGGGACCCCAAAGGATGGCCCCACGTAGTTGTTTTATGGCACACGAGAGCAGGTCAGCACTCAGCCCCCACCTGGGGGGAGGTTCAGGGAGGTTGGGAGCCAGGCTTCCCCCCTCTTCCGAGTGCCTGCTGCTTTGCCATGGCCAATTGCCCTCACCCCAGCCTCTGATAAACGCTTAAAAGCTCAAATCACACAACCCCGGGCTATGAAAACAAAGAAAAGGACCCGATATCCACTAATAGCCAAGTAGCCCCTGCAGCAAAAGCATGTAGTGTAGGGAAAGTGGTTTGCATTGATCGGCGGCTCCCCGCTGCCACCCGCTCCCTGTAAAGCCTCTCTGCCTGCTCCAGGCTCGGCACTGCTGAAAATGGGATAAAACCCCCCAGGAAGCACCAAATTGGGGGGTTCTGGGTAATGGCAGGAAAGGGACAGTTTGTGGGGCTGGATCAGGGTAAGTGGCATAGAAAAGCCATCCTCCCCCTGCTGCACCATCCTGCTGAGCACCATCGTTTGGGCAGCCAGCTCCCTGCTGCAGAAAATGCTGCTGGCAAATGGCCCTGCAGGGACCACAGAGGTGATTGCGATGCCCAGCCCCTGGAGCAGGACTGGTTTGGACACCAGCGTGCGGGGATGTCCTGCCCGTGCAGTTGACCCTGACACACAGGGTGTCAACTGACACAGAGTTGGCACAGGGTGACAACCATGCAGGGTGGAACCAGCTCACGAGACCTCGGGAACCTCAGCGCTTCTCCCATGGCCCTTCTTCCTTGCCATGTCCTATGGGAAAGGCTGATGGCTACCAATTCCCTTGGCGGTGTGGCTCCCTGGCAGCCTACGCACTGCGTTGGAGGACTTTGAGGGCAAAGGGAGGACAGCAGTCTGAGAGGGGGAAAAAGCTCTTCGGTGTCTGCAAAGATGGGCATCAGGGCAGGTTCACAGTGGCAGGGCTTCTCCGATGGACACGTGCTGTGAAGAAGGCCCGTCTTTGAAGCAGACCACTCCACTTCAGCAGTCCTTTTGTCTCTCCCTTCCCTGAGCAGGGTGCTCGGATATGTAAGGGGGGAGAGGGCTGCAACGGCTGGCCCTGTGTCCAGCTTCAGCCTGGAAAGAAGGTGGTGAAGCAGGGGTGTGATGGCGAGCCACAGAGTCCCCCCATGTGGCCAGTGTGTGCTCAGGGACTGTGGTCGCCTTCTTCACCAGCCAAAGTGTTGGGGGACATCGAAGGGAACTTGTGGGAGGAACCTGCTCAGGAAGCAGTGCGGTGTGCTGGGAACTCCCTGCTGCAGGATGTTCTGTTGGCTCAACATTCCCGTGGCTTCAAGAGAAGCCCCTGTAGATTCATGGAGGGGAGGGCCACCAGCGGGTGCCACAGAAGCACCGTGTCTGCTGTGGGGATGAGCTGCGGTGGCTGAGGTTTGGGGAAAATTGGAGCAGTACCATAGATGCTTGCCCTACATCCTGGGCATCTGTTTTGGTTGTTATTAGAGACGTGAGCCGGGTGGGCTGTTAATGCAATCCCGTCCAGCTGTCTGTAATGTTGCATGGATCGCTTATAACCCTGGAGCTCAGGCTGGGTCTGAGATTTTTAAAGCACTGGAGCACCAGAGACTGCATATCTCTTTCCTGAGCACCTCTCCCTTCTTTGCTCCCTTTGTCTCTCCATCTCTTTCTTTTCCCCTTGCCCCTCCGCTCCTTCCATCTGACCGTGCCCCCCTCCCCGCATCCTGGGGAGGCGAGCAGGGATGCTGCAATTCCCAGGCACAGGTGCACAGTCCCTGCCGCGCGCTGCCCCCAGGCACGGCCCCGCACGGCCGCAGCTGACAGCCCACTGGAAATAATGCGTTGTGGCAGAGCGAGACTCAGCAGACCACGAAGATCTGCTGGTGCGGGAACTGCTCAGCAACCAGGAGCCACAACGCCTGGCTCCCGGCTCCGCAGGGCCTGATCCAGCCCTGGGGATGCCTCCACTGTGCCTGAGCCTTCCTCCCCTGTCCCCTGGCTCTCATGTGGGGCATTTTCCCACCCCATCCCCATCTTTTCATCTGCTCCCCCCTTTCCGTTCCTCTCCGCTGTGCTGGGAGGTGGCGGTGGCCACGTCTCCCTGTCTCCATGCAGGACAGCTCCCTGCTGTCCCCACAGCGCCAGATACGGGGGGAACGGCTCCCGCAGCAGGGTTGGAGGAGAAGGACCAAGTGTGCAGGAATGGAACAAGCAGTTCCAGTCTCCCAGGAAAGATTTAATCTGCCTCTGGTGTATAAACAGCGAATGTTTGTTCAACTGCCCTGCAAACGTGCGGCACGAGGCACGGCTCCCAGTTGGCCGCTCCGCGTTTCTCGCCCTCTAATGGGGAGGGGGACAGGGTACAGCCCAGTCCAGGGCCCGTGAGGCTGCACAGAGCTTGGTGGCTGGAGCCAGGAGTGATGCTGGAGAGAAAGGGCAGGATGTGGCCAGGTGCTGTGGCTGCGGGGACGGCACCCATCCTGCATAGCCACCTCCACATCCCTTCTGCTCGCCTGGGTACCACAGCGCCCGCGCGGGGCTCTCTCAGCTCCCAGCCGTGACGCACACAGGTGGCTGAGGTCTCAAGGACAAGCCGCTCTCTCTGAGCGTGCTGGGGGGCCATTGCCCATGGCGGTGACCCCCCCAGGCAGGAGGCCCTGAGCTCTGCCTGCACATCCTGCTGAGATGGGCCAGCTCTGTACCCCGCTGCTCCCCTGTGAGCCCCAGCGCTTCAACAGGTTCCAATCAAAGCAGGGGACATGGGTTGATGGCACAGGGATTTTTTTTTTATTTTTTTTTTTTTTTCCTATTTTCTGCAAGAGCAGATCTCAGTGGCAGGGTCAGCTTCCAGTTCAACCGGCACATGGGCATGCAGTGCTGTCCCCAAGCCCCATTCCCTGTCCCCATTGCAGGCAGGATGTCTGATGACAGATCTCAGTAAGAGAGTGGAAAGGGTCCTCTGCAGGTCCTCCCTGTCCTGGTCTGCAAATGCTCTTGCTGTGCTCCACAAAAGAGGTGGGTGGTGATGCCACTTGGTCCTGGTGGTGAGCAGAACGTGGAGAAGCCCCCAGCATGTGAGAGCATCCTCCAGCCCAGCACAGCCACCACCTGAGTGTGGGGCTGGTGGCACTGTCCCCGGGGCCACCACTGGCATGGGGCATGAGGAGGGGCCATGAGCAGAGGGTGCCTGTGGACGCTAAGGATCCCTGGGACTCTGCAACCTTGAATCAGCCTTCGGGTGCTGCAGCCAGGCTATGGCTGGGCTGGGCTGGGTGCACACCGGTCCGGTGGGGACAAGTGCCCATGGCAGCTTGGAGTGGCCGCCTGAACCTGCCCTGGCCGCTCTGGTCCTGGCTGCCCTGCCTTGGGCTTCCCTTCCCGCATGGGCTCAGACCACACTGTGCCCAGTGTCCCAGCTTGTTTCCCTGAATGGCCCCAGGTGCCTGCGGCAATCTGGAGATGGTGCTGCCCATATCCAGCAGCAATGTCAGGTTAAAGTCAGTCCGTCTGCCTCTCCCCAGCAGGTCTGTCTGTCTGACCATCCTCTCTGACAACGTCTGTGTATGAGCAGGGCTTGGCAAGGCTGCACAGCTCACCAGTTCCCGCATTGTCTCCTTCCAGGGCACGCAGCGGTCCCTGGGGAGGTGCAGGGAGATTCAGGCGCCGAGCCCCTCCATTCTCACCAGGAGCCGTCTCCAGGTACCCACTACCATGTCCAAGGATGACGTGGGCTGCAAGCTGACCTCTGTCTACAAGCACAAGGAAAGGAAGCCAAAAAAGCCCCACTACATCCCAAGGCCATGGGGCAAGCCATACAACTACAAGTGTTTCCAGTGCCCCTTCACCTGCATGGAGAAGTCCCACCTCTACAACCACATGAAGTACAGCCTGTGCAAGAACTCCCTCTCCCTCCTCATCGAGTCTGACTGGCCCTACAAGAAGGGCAACCTGCTCCACCCGGAGCTGCGGCTCCTGCACGCCACCGAGGCCACCCGGCTGCGTGGGCGCCGGGACGAGCCGGAGACCTGCGACTCCTCGGCCACATTGGGAGGGTCGGGTAGGACCAAGCAGACCCCTGGCAGGGATGGCCATGAGGAGAAGCAGATGCCAGGGGTGGAGATCCTGCCTGCTGAAGGGGCTGCTGAAGAAGGCGGCCCCTTCCAGGAGGAGGAGGAGGATGTGGCTGGCCTCTTGAGGCAGATGGATACGGGGGAGAAGAAGGAGAAAAATGAAGAGGCGGGTTGCCAAGGTGACCCAGCTGAACCAGAAGTGAACACTTTGGTCTTTGGTTTCAAGAACAAGCGAGACAAGCCTTGCAAGGAGGTGGAGCCCGACTTCATCATCACGGATGTCTTCTCCCTCAAGAACCATGTCATGAAAAGCAGGGAAATGGCCTCCCCGGACCTAGAAGCTAAGCCAAAGCATTGCAAAGTGCCAAAGAAATGCCTGGCAAGCAGTGGGATCCTCATGGAGCAGTGGAAACTGGTGGCAAATGGGCAAAGAAGGAACACACCTGAGGTCTCCCCACCTTGTACTGACAGCAACATCATCCCTTGCTACCCCCCTCCAGCATACAGTGACTACCACGAACCTCAGGGCCTCAACCTCTCACTGCTGGGTATTAACTATCCACTGAACCCCAGTCTCTTCTCCTACCTGAGCCCCACCATGGCCAACAGTGCGACAACTCACCCACACTTGGCTCAGCTGCCCTTTTTGGCCTCCACGGCCCAGCTGATGCATCCGCATACCTCCCACTTCCAGCCTCTGCAGAGCCCTGAGCGCTCAGCCTTCCTCCCCCGCTTCTACTACCCCTTGCTCTTTGAGCACACCTTCAGCTCCACTGAAGGCAAAATGTCCTCCAGCAAGCCGGAGGCCCAGCAGCTGGTGGGCTCCGTCCTGCCCACACCTCCCCAGGCCAAACCCCCCAGTGAGCCGACCAAAGCAGGGCTGCTGAAGGTACCGGTTCTGAAAACAAGTTTTCCTTGGCCCAAAGGCGGCAGAGAGGAGGCAGCCTCCGAGCTCAGCCACGGAGCCATGCTGAAGGAAGAAGAGGAGAAGTGGCTGTCCCAAGAGAAGGAGAGCAACTCAGATTTGGGCCTCAACAACCTACGCAAAAAGCCAGCCACTGACATCTACCAAAATCTGGTAGGGATGAAGGATGGCACTTTTGTTCCCAGTGGCGTCCGGAAGGCAGAGTTGTCAGCAGTGACCTGTCTGGAGACCAGCAGCCCTACAGGCAACAACCTGAAGAGGAAGCTTAGCTCCAATGATCTGGATTTGATAGGACCTGAAATGCTGATGCCTGGAAAACTCAGCTACCAGAGCAGGTAAGGTGTCTGATTTCTGCCTCTTCCTTACATCTGGCTGGCCCTAAGCACCATCTTCGTACCCTGTTGTATCCCCGATCCACCCCTTGCCTCTAGACCTTGCTGGGAGCCTCCAAGGGCTCAGCACACTCCAGGATGCTGGTCCAGCCACCAGACAGCCAGCATGGACCCGCGGCAGGGCTTTCTGCCCTCCAGGACCTGAACAGGCTTCAGGCATGTCCAGGTACCTGGGCCGTGTCACCCCTTGCTGCCCCTTGCTTTCCCTTATTTCATACGGAGCCAGAAGCTCTGTGGGGTCTGTGCAGTGTGGACCTGCGCTTCCCAGGCACCAGGGAATCTCCTCTGGGGTCCCCGAATATCCCATGGTTGCTGGAACAATTGTTGACTATTTTTAAACATCCACATTTGCATTCCTTTGATTTGCCTTCTGGTTTCAAAGCCCAGAGGGAGGGTCACGCTTCCAAACATTTCCTTTTACCCGGGGCTAGAAATGTGCACAGCTCCTTTTAACAAAATTTCAGTTCCTCCCCTGATTGTGCAAGTCCAGCTGTGACTCCAAGAAAAATGTCACAGTCAAAACCACAGCTTTTGGCACCCAGAGGAACCTTCCCTGGAGAAGCTCTCTGTGCTTTTCTATCTCCACCTGCCTCTTCCCTGTTCTCAGGCTGGCTGCAGAGATCCCCTCCAAGTGCTCTCCCTAGTGACTGTAGTGACTGTATCCATTTCTCCTCTGCAGTGGTTCAAGGGCCAACACTGGCCACATCCCCAGGGTCCTGGATCACTGGCACACGGACGTCCTTGCAGGCTGGCCTGAGGAACCAGAGAGGGGCAATGACTCTGAAGTCCTGCCCTTGGGGGGTGCTGGCCCAGACCACAGCCTCTGCAAGCAGAGCAGACCACAAGAGACTTCTGCCACCATGACAGACTCTGAGGCTACGACCGTGCTTATCGGGGACCTGTCCAAAACCTTAGAGGAGTACCAAGAGGTGGAGAAGAAACTGTCTGATCTGGCAAAGGAGGACACTCCCGGGCAAAAAGAGCTGAGGGACCAGCTAGTCAAAATCCGAAGGGAGCTCTACCACATCCACCAGGCACTGGAGAAAGCCACCAAACCCCACGAGGGGCCTCTGGACCTCTCGGTGAAGAGATCCTCTGAAGGCCTGGAGAAGGGCCAGCAGGCCAAGAAGGAGCCATGCAATATGGGCCTGGCCAGTGAGAAGCTCCATGGCAAAGACCAGGGGACCCTCAACAAATGCACGGCCACGGGTGATGCCGGAGATGAGGAGGGGCTGCCGAGCTGCCTCCTCGAGGCCGAGAACAAAACCATCGACTTGCTGATCAAGATGAGCCGTTCTGAGAGCCTTCGGGCATCCTCCTCCGAGGACCACCTGGGCGCAGTGATCAAGGCCGAGGTCCTGCCGCTCACCGTGCCACTGGAGCTCCGGCACGTCATGGAGCCCTACTACAGCCGTACCACCAAGTGCGAGGCAGACTCCAGTGTCCTGCTCTGCTCTGACGGCAGACCCAGCGCCACCCAGGGCCCTCAGCTCCCGGTCACCACCGAGGAGGGGCCCCTGGGCTGCCGGGCCATGCAGCGCTCCCTATCCTGCAGCCTTCCCAGCGAGACAGATGCCGTGTGCATCCACAGCCCTCTGCATGCTGACCCCTAAGTCCACCTTGCTTGAAAGCTCCTGGATCTCACTAGCCACCTCATGCTTGACCTTCCTACTGTCCCACCTCTCCGCTCCCCCTCTTCCCCACAGCTGAAAACTTCACCGCTGCCCAACCCCACAAGGCCTAAGAAAACAGCCTTGTGCCCCTCTCCCCACCATCCTCCTGGGCTCTGCATGCTCATCAGCCTCAGCTCCCCGGTCCTGGAGCTTGCTTTGAATGGGAAGTCACTAGCAGGCAAGAAAAGAAAGCTGCTAAAAGCACCGGGCTTTCAGCAGGAGGCTTGACCACCCTTCTCATCAGAGACACTCAGGAACTTGTGCAGCCCAGCTCCTGTGACTTGCAGACAGGGGCAGGACCACAAATGGGTGCCTGCAAGGCCAAGCCTGCGTCCAGATGTGGTTGTGCTCAAACAGGTTCTGGTTGTCACCCTTGTACAGAGCAAAGCCATGGCTACTTCATCTCCTGTTGGCTTCAGGGTCACCGCAGGCAATCGGTTGCCCAGATGGACCAACCCAGAGGACAAATACTTTCCACACTGTAGACACAAGAACATCCTCCCAGCCACAATGACACGAAGATGTGAGAGACACCTTGCCTCAAACCACAGCTCCACACTTGGGTGCTGAGCCCTTTGCCGAGAGGCTCCATGAGGACTTGCCATGCGTGGGGACTGCTGGGCTGTGGGGACACGTTCCTGCCCACAGCTCTTCCCGTGTCTGGCTCCTTCTCTTGCCTTTCCACAGAAATGAACTTCCCTCTGTCCCCTCGGCCTCTCCCCATGCAGACACAATGCATGTTCCTCAAAACAACACATGCCCCTGTAGGGTACCCCTCCCACAAGCTCCTGCCCACTACTCCTAATTCCCCAAAATGTTGCTAAATGGGACAGCAAAATGGGTGAGGCGATGCTGCCATGAACCCCACTGCTCAAGGGACAAAGACCCTAAAAACAGCTGCAAGGGGACTTTGGGATACGGGGCTACCTGGCCTGTCCCATGCTGGAATGACCCCGAGCAGCTGCTCCCCTGCCAGGTGGGGAGCCAACCTCCCTGTCCCCTGCCACCATGCTGGGCAGCGTCTGCTCTGGCCAGGAGGTCCCCATGCCTGGGCCAGGCTTTCATGGGCTTCTTACTAGCACGGTGGGTGTAACATGCTCTCCTATGGCCCTTTTTTCTCCCCTCCACACACTGTTCAAGAGATGGCGAGTTCTCCTGCCAGCAGCCAGGGCCTCCACTGACTTGACCTGGCTGCTCGTTACCACAATGAGAAGAACCCAGATGGAGGCAGGAGGAGAGGCAAAGGGGACAGAAAGCAATGCCACAAATAGGGGACCCATGCGGCGCAGCATGGGAGCTTTAGGCACTGGCTCTTCTCTGGGCACAAAGAGGACAATGCTACCATGGGTGGCTGAAGAAGGCAAGCCTCACATGCAGCCTGGGGCTCCCAAGTGCTTTGATGGACCCAAGAAACAGAAAAAGCTGACTCTTCTCACCAGATTGCTCTCTAAACAAAGCTTGCAGCTTGTTAGTGGGGTTTATTTCTCACTCACCATGGCCCTTCTATGGCCAGCTCCACATCTTCCTGGTGGGTCATGTCCTGCTGCTTCCCAGCATGGCCCTGGCTCCATAAGGCTAGTGAAGATCAGACCTGACCATAAGAGATCCCAGGGCTTGAGTGCAGGATGCTCGATCCTGGAGCCCAGGAGAGGTGGAGCTGGGTCTTTCTTTCTGGGTTTGAACAGCGCTGTGATCTTTGGATGCCATAACATCACCAGCACAGCAGCCCTCTCCATACCAAGCACCTTGCTCACACTACCCACTCCCAAAAAGTCTATCCATCTCTCTCCAGCCTCTTCTGCCACCCTGTGCCCCTCTGCCACCCTGTGCCCATCCTGCCACCCCACCCCTTCCCATGTCCTTCATCCCACAGCTCTCCCCTACACCAGCATCTCCCCATCCCATCTCAGGGCTCCCTGCTCTCTCCCCCACACCAGCTTCTCTGTGCATTTTCCATGCCAGACCTCTCGCCCCTGGCCCGGGGAGATGCACAGAAGCTGGAGCTCTGTTTTCCTGTGATATCCGTTCCTGCCCACTTGGCCCTTACCTCTTCTGAGAAACATCAGGACTTCTGGGTCCCTCTGCCTACCCTGGAGCCCCATCTCCTTCCAGCCCCGAGCATTGTGTTGTATCTCCCAGCAAATCTGGGGCACCTGGGAGTGCCCGAGAGACACTGGTGGGGGAACTGGGCTCTGTGACCATCAGCCGTGGACTACAGCAGGAGGTCACTGCCCCCGCCACCAGACGGTGCTGCCTTTCCCCCTTTTCAGCTGATGTATTGCTTGAACACAGGTCACCTCCCCTCCCCTCCATCCCCCCACCCCAAGCTGGGACCCACCCTGCTCAGCGGTGCCGGGGTGGCAGCCGGTGCCCGCAGCCCCTGCTGCATCGCTCACGGCCTCTGCCGCCTCCGCAGAAAGCTGGAGGGCAGGCGGGAAGCAGAGGCCAATCACACTATTTATTGTTCACAGTTCTACGAATGTACAAAACAAAAACCAAACCATTAAAGGGAAAAACCTCCAAGCGGGGGCTGCTGCCGTCATATTTGTTGGTGCTGGGCACTGCAGCTCTCCATCCCAGAGCCGCGCACCTCCAGGTTTCGGGGGCTCAGGGTCAGCCACCAGCGGGATGGGGCCAGATGCTGGCACTGGCTGCACGCGGTCAGTATTTAGATGTGCGTAGGGTTCTTCTGCCAGCTCAGCGCTGAGACCCCACCTGCTTGTCCCACCGCCTTGCCTGAAGCCAGCTGTCAGCAGGAGAAATGCCACGCAGGCCTGGTGTCTGGCTGTGGGGACGGTGAGCGTGGCTGTCCCCGTCCTCAGAGCTGGCAGCGCAGCACTGACATCTCCAGCTCCCCAGTGCTGGCACGGGAAGGAGCAGAGAGAAGAACAGGGGGTTGAATCCTGCACCCCAGTGGCACCCTACCTTGCCCCCCATCCCAGTGGTGCAGCACCCACTGGAGAGGACAACTCCTCTTCCATGGCCACATGGGGCAGCCCCTGCCCCGGGGCTCCTGCTGCGTGGCCCTAGGTGCCTCCAGGAGGCAGCCAGCCCATGGCACCACTCCAGCTCCAAAGGTGGAAGCATTTACCTTTGCATTTAAATAATGGAACTACCGGGGTGCCTTATCCAGGCTGCAATCTGCACCCTGGGGGCCCTCGGCCCACTCCAGCTCGGGGCCCATTACATGGCTATTTGGTCACCCTAAAGGCATCTGATAGCTGACCATTACCCGCCCTTTAGGGCCAGCCCACCTGATAGCCATCTTCCTCGGTCACGGTTGACCAAAGTCCCCCGGCTCACACATCCCCCCTCAGTTTCCTGCAGCACCAAGGCCAGTCCCCGTCACCCCCTGGAGGACCCCGCTGAGCGAGGCCGAATTGTTCCCCGTCCCTGGCGAGGCCAGCAGCCCCCCTTCTGCGGGGTGGGGGGACACGGGGTCACAGCAGGTCCCCAGCACTGTGCGGAGCCCAGCAGCTCCTGGTCAATGGAGCTGCACGACTTTTATGGGTTTCTTACCCCAGGTGGGTACAGCTGCTCCTTCTCAGGTATTCCTTCTCCTCCGGGTTCAAGAGCAAAGGACGGCTCGGGGATGGAGGTCGGGGGGGTGGGGGGGGGGAAGTTTCCTAATAAACAACCCTCCAGGGAAGGCTTATCTCGGGCAAGGCAGTAGGAGGAACAAGACTTCAAGGTTCCTTGTGCAAGAAGAGGTTGTTGCTCTCCCCATCCCACTGGCACAGGGATGTGGCCCCAGGGAAGGTGGGAGCAGAGCTGGGACCCTGGCAGTGGGTTTGCTGCATCCCAAACCATTTTTCCAGCCACGGTGGCTTGGCTGCGCCCACCAGGGCCAGCAGCAAGAAGCAGATGGAGGCACAGCCCTGCGCCCAGGGGACGAGGGTGCTGCCACAAAAAGCCGTGCTGGCAGGGTGCTCGCTATGCCTCCCAGGCTCCAAGAGAGGGGCCCGGAGCGTGTTGCACGCCGAGGCACACAGTGGTCAGCAGCTGGGGGGATGTCGCGGTGAGGTGGGACCCGTGCGTGGCGTGGTCAGGGTGCTGGGCGCTCACTCGTGGCGGTGGGCTCCCAGGTGGAACCAGCTGGGCACGAGAAGTGGTTCCTGCCCAGCACAACCAGTTCTCTCCTACCTCAGCACAGGCAGGACGGAGCTCGGAGCAGTGGAAAGTTACCGAACATGGACTAAAGAAGGGCCAAGGTCGGCAAGGAGATTTCTGAGCAGATGTGTGAAGCTGCAGAGAGGACCTGGAGCAGAGCTGCTCCGTCTTGGGCAGGAGGGGGCAACGAGCTGGCTTTGAGCTGAGGGCAGGAGGCCACACCAGGCTGGGGAGGCTTGGAGCTTGGACAACACATCATGAATTGCCCCAAAGGGTCCTGCCCTTGCCTGCCTTGTGCTTCCCACCCGGGGAAAAGGGACAGGGAAAAGCATGCAAGGTTTTCTTTCTGCCAGAGGAGTGCATGCTGTGGAGTTTCTCCAGGACCTTAAGCGAGGAGAAGTGGTGTTTTCAGAAGCATGGAGCAAAGTGTCCTAGAAGGTATCAGCAGGGCCAGGAGGGACCAAAATCCTCCGTGTCCCCTCCCAGGTCTTCTCAGTCCCTGCCCTGCCTGGAAGCACCTGCATGCCAGGAGCGAGCAGGGCAGGATGCAGACCTCCCCACCTCCACCACCCCAGGTAGAAACGTCCCCAGGGCTGGTGGCACATCAGGGAGCAACCTGCAAACAGCGTAGATGTGCTGAGACCTGGCCAGGGGCTGGTCTGCAAAGCCGTGCAGCCCAGCAGGCACTACGCACAGTGCTCCCCACTCGCCCTGAATCTGCCCCTCGCAGCCCTTTGCTGCAGCTCCTGGCATCACAATTGCCTTGGCGGCACTGCTGCCTCCAGACACCTTGCTGTGTCCTGGTGACTGTCCCTGAGCTCTGCTGGGACCACAGCTCTTGAGCTGCTGGGATGAGAGTTGTACTCTCCATCCCCCTCCATGTGCTGTCAGAGTGGGCAAGCAGGCAGGGTGAGCCAGCCCACCTCCTCAGCTTCTTGGGAGGAATAAGAGCACACAGGGTACAAAATTTCCCTGCTGCGTTTTTTTGCCCAGCTCGTCTGTTATTCCAGCTGGAGGTCTCCTTTTGCTGGTCCTGAACGTCTCCAAATGGATGAGAATGGCCCATTTGTGTGTGTGCGCTCAGGGCAGAACCCTTCTGCCTTTGGAGTTGGATCAAATGCCCAGAGAGTGAAGCAGGGAGAGTCTGAGTACTTGGAAGATTTACTGGGAGCAGGTGGGAGAGAGTCTCTCAGGGGGCAGACAGTCCCTGGGGGTGGCCAGGCAGAACAAGAGCAAGTGCGAGAGCAAGAGCAGGCCTCCCTCTGCTCCAGGGGATGCAGGAGATGCTGGGCACCAGAGCCAGGTGCCACCCTAAAGCCACCCATGGCCCAGCACCAGGCTCCCACAGCCTGGGGACAGATGAGGAAGGGGTGCCATGGGGAGGCTGCCTCCCAGGCAGCCAGGCTCGCCCATGGGGCAGCTCCCGCAGGGAAGGAAGGGGCTTTGTGCCAGCGCCCAGCTGCTCCGCACAGCTTTTCTTGGGGTCAGACTCAGCAGGGAGCTTGGTGTCCTGAAGATTAACCCCCTAATCCTCCGGTGAGCCCCATGAGAGCAGGAGGCTGTGCAGGAGAAACAGGGCTTTCTTATCACTTTGCCAAGGGAGCCCAGCCCCTATCAGACATGAGAGAATCTCCACCATGGGTTAGCTGACTGCCAGCGGGGACTCTGGGGTCTCACAGGTGGACACACTGTCCCAGGGCCAGGGGCATGGCAGTTTTAGGACTTCCCACCCAACGCTCTCACGGCAGTCCTGGGACCCCGCTGGCTGTTGGCACAGAGGCACAGGCACGGTGCCTTTGATCTTTGGGGTAATTAATGTCCCTCAGCACCCTGGGTGCCCGGATAGATGGAGCCGCCTGGTGTCTGTGCAAAGACACAACAAGCTCGTGTTCGGCTCTGGCACCACGGGCAGCCGGACACCTGCCCGCCACCCTGCTTCAGGTCTGTCCGTGAACACTCAGCCAAAATCTCCCCACAGGGACAACGAGCCCTCCATGGACACAATACCCATCCGTGCCCCCTCCCCTCTCCCCAGCCCTGCAGGTGTCACCTAGATGGCTTTGGGATTTTTTTCCACAACTCCACGTCTAGGTAGCAATCCCACAGTACCAGCCTCCTGGCACGTGTCTACGGTGCCAGGTGGGTGCTGTGCCCATCCCCTGGGCACGGGGGCTGGCACAGGGCTTGAGCTCCCCGGTCACTTGTGGACACCGAGTCCAGAGCCGATAGCCCCAAGTCAGGGGAGGAAAAACCCCGAGGGGAGAAGTTTTCTGCTAATGCCTGCCGGTGTCATGCTCTGGGAAAGCCTGAATCGCACCCAAACTCTCTTCCCCCTGCTCCATCTCCAGCGCTGGCAGCCGGACCGTGCCCCTCTCTCTGAACCCTGCAGCTCCCGGTGCTGGCGTGGGCATGGGCTGTGCCATGACACAGGTGTCTCCTGAGGTCCGGGGGTGGCTTTGAGACGGGTTGTGACAGAGGCACGGTCCTGCAAAGGTGAACGGGAGCCCCAGGGCCAGGCTGTGTTTGTTTATCCTGGTGATGGAGCACACGACGGCGAAACAAAAGGTCAGGCCCTGTTGCCCTGGGAGATGGTTTTTGAAGCTTGCCTACTGTCCTCAGATGGAGTGGCGCCGGCACTTGTCACGTCAGGTTATTTTTGTAGTTTTGGCTGGTCTGAAGCAGCCCCCCAGACCCCGTGAGCTTCAGGAGCACACCGATAGGACCAGAAGGGCCCCAGGCACCGAGCCAGGAGCTCTGGGCTTCGGAGGCAGCTCCCTGTCCCGCAGCTCCCACCACCAGCCAAACCCAACCCCCTCCACCTCCAAGCACCCCAAAAGGCGGGGAGAGCCTGATCCAAACTTCATTATCTTTGGCCCATCTGAGTAATGGACAGACCAGGGCCACATTTAAGGCAGATGCTTTGAGCTTATCCCTGGCCAGACTGGACCGAACATTGTGCAAAGGCAGGGCTGCTGCTGAGGGAGGGCAGGCTCTGACCAGCACCTTGCAGGTGGGACCCAGCTGATTCCGCTTTTACTCCCCACTCCCTTTGCTTGAGCTGAACCCATAAATGCCACTTTCAACCCTGAACATGACCTTCCCCAGCAGAGGGGAGCCAGGGTTGAGCCACGTGGAGATCAAGAGCTGGGCTCTTTCCTGAGAGATTCTCTGCTGCACCTCAAACCCTGGCACTGCAAAAATCCCGTCTGCTTCTGGGAGCAGTGACACTGAGGCACCCAACCACACATGGCACAGGCTGGGAGCACACAGGGAGGCACGGAGAAGCAGTGAGACAAGCCAGGAGTCCTGACCCAGGGCGTGGGACTGTCCCTGTCCCTCCTCCTAAAGCTGTCTCACTCAGGTGCAGCATATCACCCCCGTTACAGAGACCTCTGCATAAAAGCCCCAAGTTGCCACAACACCTGGGTACCTTGGGGTCACTCCTCCCTGGATGCTGGAGGAAAGGCACCTTCTCTCTGGGCACAGGACCAGCAGGGAATAAAAGCTGCGTGTATCAGCCCTCGTCTTGCTGCTGCTGGTTGTCAGCACGAGGAGCTGTCGTGTTTATCCACACTCAAGGGCAATCGTCCGTCACTAACAACACAAGGCAGCGCAACACCCTCGGCCCCGCTGCCCCAAGCCTGGCGAGGGAGCAGGACAGAGCCAGCAGGAGGGTAGTGCCACCGGGCAAGGACGGGCAGCCCTGGGACATCCAGACAAGAGGTATGAGCTGGGCTCCTGGCCATGCGTGCAGTCCTTGAGCTGTGCCAGGGACAGGCTTAGGACCATGACCGAGCAGGACACGCCACTGGGGTCCGATGGCACTTTTGGGTGCCCAGCGTCAGGGAAGCCAGGTGGATGCTCCTGGCATTGGGTGTGCTGCGGCAAGTCCGCCTCGTGCCTGCCCAGCTGGTGACTCAGTTTCCCCTAGTGTAAAAGCCATTTATTTTGGATTTTGAACTTTGCTCGGTGCTGAAGGAAGACCCCGACACGTCCTGACTGCGGCAGAGGTGGAGGGCTGGTGGAGAGCTTGCTTCCACCAACAGGTCCCTGCTGCCAGAGGCCAGAAGCACGACCACCGTACCTGCACTTCAGGGAACAAGGTGGGAAAGCTGTCCCCAGGCCCCAGATCCAGAATTTGATTCCCTCCGTGTTCACACTCATTCCCTCTGTCATGTAGTTGCATTTGGTATTCCTGCAAGTACTCGAGGAATGAACTTTCAGACAACTGAATACTTTTGCACCTGGGAAGGACAATTTGCCTCCAGGATGCCTTAGCCCAGCACAGGTCTTCAGCTGTGGTTTGGGGAAGCTTTACTTTTGCAGGCACCAAAGACCACATGCTACCAGACGATCATGGGACACGGGATAATCAAAGCGAAGCAGTGGCTTGCAAACAACTCAGAACAGCTGAGCATGTCCATTTATAATAATAATTACAACCACATATAAAGCAAAATTAACTTCTGTCTCTTCAGGAACTTTAATAGGGGCACGTTTTTCTTACCAGCTCCTGGCTGTGTGTTAGAGGCGATACCATATCCAGCCCCTGGAGAGCAGATAGCAGAGCAGGGCTGTGGTCTCTGTTTTTTTTTTTTGGATGTCTCATTCCTTAGTACTTGTCTTCTTAAAACAGAGGAAGAGTGGGCAAAAGAGAAATTGTGGTTCTAGTGGTGGCTCTCACATCTGACAGAAAGCTTGACCGATTTCTGAATTGGTTGTGTAGGCTGAAACTGGCTGCCAGATCAATACCTCCCTTTTTCTTCCTGCCGAGGCATTAGCTGTTTCAGGAACCACTTAATTTGTTTAGAAAGGAAGGGGCTGCCTTTAGCAAAGACATACACTGGCCAAGTGTGAAATTGTACCACATTAGGGTGGAGGAAGAGTTATCCTCAGTTTCTCAAGTGCTAGAATGGACCGAGAATGCTTTGGGGAGATGTGGCTTACAGAAAATAAGGTCAAGAAGTGTTAAGGGCTGAGAGAAGCCACTAATCTCATGAACTGGAGAGGTGCAGATCACATCCAGCGCACTCACATGCAGGGCTCTCCCTTACGCATAAATCCTCAGGGCAGAACTGTCAGCAGCCAAACTCCCACCAAAGCCCATGGACCTTTTTGGTTGCAGATCCAGCTTTCCATCTCTTCAATTTTTGTGCCATCGTCCCTGTTTATATTCTGAGCACATAATTAATGGGACGGGCTACAATCCTGTCTCTGTTGCATCGGGGTGAATGCAGCCCAGCACTGACACCATGGCCCAGGGCGGACAGCAAACACCTGAGCTCAGGGCATGTCCCCAGGCAGGGCCAGTAATGGTCCTATCACTCACTCCAAACAGGGACAAGAGACTTGCCATGGACTACACTCTGGAGACCAGCCAGCAGAAGGAGAAGCTTCTGAAAGCCATCTACACCCTCCAGCTGAAGTCAATCGCCACGTTTCAGACCGCCAGCCCTCTGCTGAGCAGCCAGCAGGGCATGGGCATGGTGACGCACCACCACGTCCACCAGCTGGCAGACAAGACCAAAAGCTTGTGTAGAGACCTGGACAACATCAAGAACCTCCTCCACTACTGCCAGGACGACCTGGTCCGGCAGATCCCCAACCCCACAGGCAGCCGCTACGGGGCAGTAAGCGGAATCCATTGCTCCCTGGAGGGCTCCATCTACGTGACAGCCGAGGGTGCTCCCTGGGTGCATGTCCTCAGCAGCACAGGCCAAATGCTGCAGTCCCTGCCCTGCCGGCAAACGGGGATGGAAAGCGGCACTTTCCTGCCAGAGGACGTGACTGTGACTCGGACAGGAATGGTGGCTGTAGCCGATATGATAAACGGAGCTGTCTGGGTCTTCAACCCTCACACCAGCCCCTCCAAGGGGGAATGGATAAAGATCAGAAAGGTTGGTTCCCCCAGGGGCATTGGAGTAGACTCCACGGGCAAGATCTTAGTAGCAGACTATGCCCAAGGCCAAGTCCACAGCTTTGCGCTGGACCGTGCCTTCAAGACATCGAACATCCGCTCGGTCCCCAACCTGCAGGGGCCTCGCTACCTCAGCCCCGCGCCCAACGGAGGCTTTGTGATAAGCGAGGAGTGTGGAGACGTCAAGGTGTTCACGAGCAGCCATAAGCTCGTTTGCTCCCTCAGCAGCAAATACGGACACCAGTTCGGCAACCCAGCAGGGGTGTGTGTTGACGTGGAAGGCAGCATTGTGGTTGCAGACGAGCAGCGCCGCACGGTCCACTTGTTCCCGGAGAGCGGGGCTCCTGTCTGCTTGGTGTCCACAGGGCTGAGGAGACCTGCCGGCGTGGCCTGCTCCTCCTTTGGGCACCTCTTTGTGGCAGACACAGGGGAGAATTGTGTCAAAGTCTTTAAGTACCATGTGAGGCCCCGCCAGCCCTTGGGCACTTTGTGACAACCCCAGCCTTTGTGACAACTCCCGCAGCCCGGCATCGTCCCCACACTTAACTTTATTGCCCTCCAGCTTCTCCAGGTGGCAGAAGCAAGGACTGGAGCAACGAAGGATTGTCTCTGTGCCTCTTGAATCCACCAGAGCACCTAAAGAAGGACTGAATTACTCAAAACCGAGAGGGTGGTCATGCACTGGGACAGGCTCCCCAGGGCTATGGTCACAGCACCGAGCCCGTTAGAGTTCAAGAAGTGTTTGGACAATGCTCTCAGACGTCTGCTTTAATTTTTAGGTAGTCCTTTGTGGACCCAGGAGTTGGACTCACTGATCCTTATGAGTCTCTTCCAACTCAGGATATGATTCTATTAAAAATGGTTGTGCGTTGGTGTCTTGGAAACTTGTTATCACCACCCCCTTGCGTGTCTTTTCAAAGATAAAATATTTCTCTTCCACACACACACGCTTTATGTGGCCACAGTTCCACCTTTCAGAAGCCAGTGGCAGAGCTCTGCTGATGGGATAAGGCCAGGCCAGAGCAGCGAGCTTCAGCAGAATGGTAAATTAAAGGTAACAAATTCCATGCTGCGTTCCTGACCTCTACAGGGAAGCAGCGACTACTGCACGGAGTAGGCTGCCTGTGTGCATGTCTGTGTGATGTTTCCACAGCCCTGGGGCTGTCCTGACCCCCCCAGGGCCGGTGATTTAAAACACCCCCAGACCCGGGGGTTTTAGGGTGCCACAGCCACTGCTGCTATCAGCAAAGAGCTGGCAGGGCGCGGTGGCGGCAGAAGGGCGTTTTCCTCTCCTGCTCCAGATGTCAGTGGGGCAGGGTGTACTGACAGCTCCGAGGTCTCTGTGGATGTGCTAAAGGCACTGGGCTGGCCGTGCTGCTGCTGCACGGTTCTGCACTGTGCTGCGGTTCCTGCCCTGCAGCCAGCCCCATACACTGACACAGGGCACCCAAACCCTTGTCCCTCATCCCCAGGATGCCCCAGTGGAAGCCTCTTCCCCCTCCTGACCCCGCAGCCTGCTTGGGCAGCAGGAGCGTGGCTGCAGGGAAGCTCAGCACCGCTGGCTTTCGGCCAGGGCGTTCACCAGGGTCAGGGTGCAGGGAGGGGGAAGCCGGGTGCCAGCAGGAACGGCGAGGCCCTGCCCTTCCTGGGGCCGCGGCACCGTGGCCCCAAGCGATACCGGGACCGAGGGCTGGGGCTGCTTATCAGCGAGCTCAGCCGGCGGCAGCGCGGCCAGCTCCGCGGAGAGCCTCGGGGGCAGCGCCGCAGGGTGAGCGGGGGCACGGGGGGGGGG
>NW_023304375.1:0-7170 GCF_011077185.1 Oxyura jamaicensis | reverse complement strand
CGGGGACGCGCCGGGGGGGTCCGGGCCACCCGGGGCTCAGGGGCTCGGGGACACTCGGCACAAGGATGGCGGGGCCGGCTCGGGGGGCACCGGGCAGCTCCCGGTGGGCGGCGGCGCTCGGTGCGGCCGGGCCCTTTAAGAGCGGTGGCGGCGGCGGCGGGGCGTGCTCGTGCCCGCGCTCGTGCCCGCGCCCGGTGCTGCCCGCGGCGGCCCCGCGCGTGCCGGTAAGGGCGGGCGGGGGGAGCGGGGGTGCAGCGGAGCAGCCCACCCGCCGCCGGTACCGGGCCGCCCCCGCCGCGCTGTGGCCGCGGAAGGTGAGCGGGGCGCGGTACCGGGGGGCTGCGGGCACGGCGCTGCGGCTGCCCACGGGGCGTGACCGACCCGGGGCCTTCGCGCGGGGATGCTGCGTCCCCGTTAAATAACGGGCAGGGACAGCGGCGGTGCTGCCGAGCCGGCTGCACGAGGCCTCGTCCCCGCACGGTGCAGCCTGCCCGGGGCCCGGGATGCTGAGCCCCCGGGGGTGCGAGCCCCATCCCGCTCCGTGCAGCCCCGCCGGACCGGGCCCGGAGCAGTGCCACCCCGGTCCCTGCAGCCCGCGCTCCTGCCCCAAGCTGGCCGGGATCGGGGCGCATCCAGAACGGATTTGGGATCCCGAGGCGCCGGGCGGCTCGCAGCGGCTCTCCCCTGGCGGCACCGCTCTGCGAACACAGCCCCTCGGTCAGCTGAGGCTCTGCACCGGCAGCAGCCAAAATCTGCTTTTCGGCTCCCAAATACCGGAGGAAACAAGAAAAAACAACTAAATTGCACCCTGAACGACAGCGTGGTGGGGTCACAGCCCAGCACAGGGGCCGCACCAGTTTAATCAGCCCAGTCCCTCCCAGCCCCGCGGTGCTGCACACCTCGCAGCCCAGGCCGGCGCCCATCGCTTCTCCCCCCGCAGGTGCCGCGGCCGCCCCGTGATGCCACCTGGCAGGGCCGTCCCGTGACCAGCCCCCATCCCGCCGCCCTCGGAGGCGACACCGGAGCACCCGCAGCGGGACCTGCCCCGCAGCCACCGCCTTGTTTGCGCTGGCGGAGCCCGAGGAGGCTGCGCTCGGGGGCAGAGGCTGAGGCAGGTCCTGACACCAGCCCTGGAGCACATGAGGTAGGGGGGACGCGGGAGGCCTCTGTGCACGTCCCTGCGGGGGAGCAGGGTGGCGGGAGGGGTCTCCCCGTGTCCCCTTTGTCGGGGCCTCACACGGGGCTGTGGGGTGCCCTGCGCTCGGGGTCTGTGCCCAGCAGCCATGGCCTGCCAGCGGAGCACCAAGCTGAACCTGCTGCGCCTCGCCGTGCTGCTCCTCGTGGCCTTGGCCGGCATCAAGTTCCTCTTCCGCGACAGGTGAGGTGGGAGCGGGACCGGGGCACGAGCGGGGGGACCCCTGCGGCGTCAGGGAACCGGTGGGGGTCTGCGGGGAGCTCCTGGGCTGTGCCCACACAGGGGCTGGGTGCCGGGGGCAGGTGGTGCCTCCATGCCCCAGCCCTGCTCTGCTCCCTGCAGCTTGACCCTGGAGCTGCACAAGCACGTCCCCAAGGACAGCGGGTTCTGGGGGGACATGGGTGACACCAGCCAGGGCACCGGCCCCCGGAGCCAGGCTCTGGAGCTCCCTGTGGCAAAGATAACGGCCCCGAGGCAGGGCCCTGGGAAGCAGGTCCCCAAGGACATCAGTGCCACCGAGATGAGGCTCGTGCACCTGGACCTCAAGGGAGCTGCACCCAAGGTCTCCTACCTGGAGCAGGTGAAGGACCAGCCAAGCGGGGCAAGGCTGGGCACGGCCATCCCTGCTGACACCCGCACCCGGGGCTGCCAGCAGGCTGAGCCTGCCCTGCCGTCCCGCAGCTCTTCCCGCTCTTGTCCCGGCTGGGCGCCAACGGGGTCCTGATCGAGTACGAGGACATGTTCCCCTTCAAGGGCGAGCTAGAAGTCCTCAGGTCTCCGTACGCTTACAGGTGAGCCGGGGCTGGTGCTGAGCTGGCCGAGGGGATGCTGGCACTGCCAGTGCCAGGCTGGGTGTGCCCCGCCTGGGCTGTGCCCCAGAGAACCGTGCCCAAGCTGTGCTTGCTCTGCTGGGCCAATATTTGTGTCCCCAAAGCCAAGTCGCCACAGGCATGGTGGGGCAGGGAGGCTGGGGCAGGGCAGGGTGCTGGAGGAGGAAGAGGAGGAGGAGGGAATGTCCTCGTGCCCATGCGGCCCGCATTCAGGCTGTCCCTGCCCTCCCCAGTGATGAGGACATCGAGTGGATCCAGCAGCTGGCGGAGCTCCACAAGCTGGAGGTGGTGCCCCTGGTGCAGACCTTCGGGCACGTGGAGGTAGGGGCCAGGGGCATTTGCTGGGGGGGGGGGGGGGCAGGACGGGGACACCGAGAGGTGGAGAGGCGCTGTGTCCCCAGCACCTGGCTTGGAGGTGGATGTGTCACTGGGTCCATGTCACTGGGTCCGTGTCCACAGCCCTGCTCCTCCATCCCCCCTTTCTGGCCCACGTCCAGCCCCCACAGTGGGTTTCCTCCCCACGCAGTTCATCCTCAAGCATGAGAAGTACCAGCACCTGCGGGAGGTCGAGCGCTTCCCCAACAGCTTCAACCCCCACGTCCCAGACACGCTGGCGCTGCTCAAGAGCCTCCTGTCGCAGGTGCTGGAGAAGCACAGGCGCTCCTCCTGGATCCACATCGGGGCGGACGAGGTGGGCGGTGGGCTCTGCGGGGACCCCAGCCAGCGCCGGATGCCTGCCCCGAGGCATGCTGAGCACCCCCTGCCCCCCAAATCCAGGTCTTCCACCTCGGGGAGGGGATGGACTCCAGGAACTGGATGAGCCACAACAGAGGTGACGTGGGCACCATGTACCTGAAGCACATCAAGCAGGTGCTGGGCTTCATCGCCGCGCAGTACCAGGGGCTGCGGGCGCTGATGTGGGACGACATGCTGAGGAAGATCAGCGTGGGAGCCCTGCGGGGTGAGCGGATGGGAAGGCAGCGGAGTCACCCCGTCAGGCAGCTTGGTGGGGGCGTGAGGATCCCCAGGCACCCTGCTGCTGCTGGCCCTGGTGCTGACGTCCCTGTCCCTGCCCTGTTCTGCCTTGCAGAGTCTGGGATAGCAAAGCACGTCTCACCTGTGGTGTGGTTCTACGCACCTGACTTTGAGGTTGAGCAGATCGGTAAGGTGCCACGCCAGGACCCTGGGGTGAGCGATGGGGGACGATCCTATGGCTGGTGGCACCGCTGCTGCAGCCACCGCACCAAGCCCAGCTGGCCCCCAGGATGGTGGCACAGGGTCTGGTGCCTGTCCCTGCCAGCCCGCTGTCTCCAGGGGTGATGCTCCCCGCTCACCTGAGCCACACTGGCACCTGCTTTCCTTCCAGCCCCCAGAAGCCCCCCTGTGCACAGGCTCCTGCTGTGGGCAGAGCAGCCCCTGGCAGCCGGGGGGGCCCTGCCCGCCCCGTGCTGCCCCACACCACTGGGCCATGAGCGTGACCCCGCTCCCCGGTGCCGCAGGGCAGTTCCTGGCCAAGTACGCGGAGAGCGGCTTCGAGGCCGTGTGGTTCGCCAGCGCCTTCAAAGGCACCACGGGCCCGGCGCAGGCCTGGCCCCCGCTGAACCACCACGTGAGGAACCAGCTCAGCTGGCTGCGGGTGGTGCAGGCCATGCCGCGCTTCGCCCCGCTGCGCTTCCAGGGCATCGTCCTCACCGGCTGGCAGAGGTGGGCTCCGTAGCACGCGTCCCAGCCCCGCTGCCCAGGCGGCCGCGCACGAGGCGACGGCACGGCTGTCCCTGCCCCGCAGGTACGACCACTACTCGGTGCTCTGCGAGCTGCTGCCCGTCGGCATCCCCTCCCTGGCTGTGTGCCTGCAGACCCTGGTGCACGGTGAGCGGGGCCGTGCCCCTCGTCCCCCCCTTCCAGCATCGCGGGACCCCCCTTGGCTGCTGCGGAGGGGGCAGCAGGGCTCCGCTCCCCTGGTGTGGTGTGGGGTCAGCTGGGTCCCTCTCCTCATCCTCCCCAGGGGGCTTCTTGGAAGAGACGCGGAGGAAGGTCCTGGACGTGCTGGGCTTCCAGAGCATGCAGCTGGAGCAGGGCACGTGGTGTGTGGCTGCAGCGCAGAGCTGGGCGCCTGCTGCTCCCCAGGGGTGCACCGGGGGGATCAGCGGTTGCTGCCCCCAGCCCTGTGGGGTGCAGGGGGTCACCACCCAGCCTGGAGCTGTGGCTGGTGGTGTGCCGTGTGCTGGGCTCTCACCTCCCCTCCGCGCTTTCCCCACAGTGAGGGAAGGGGAGCTTTCCCCGGCGCAGAAATCTATCACATGGTGGAGCAGGTAAACGGCCACCTGAAGGAGAGCATCCAGAAAGCCCTGGAGGAAGAGAGGTAACAGCGGTGGGAGGGTCTGGCCGTGGGGCTGGAGTGGCAGGGACCTGCAGGGTCTGGGTGGCCCCCTGCCCCCCCCCTCCATTGTGCCTCCCCAGCGGCATCAAGGGCTGGTTCAGCCCCTACCATCGGAAGCACCATTTTGGCAACCCCCGCAACATGGAGAGCTTCGGCAGCAAGGTGCTCAAGTACGTGGGGTGCCAGGGACCAGGAGCAGCCCCAGGTCCCTCCCTGCGAGGAGGACCCAGGCTCGCCTTGGGGGAGCCAGAGCCAGCTCTCACCCCGCTGTCCCCACCCCAGGCTCCACGAGGACTGGGAGAGCCTCATCCGTGAGCTGCGCGCCCAGCTGGAGAGCATCTACTTCCCCAACACAGTGGAGGAGTGGATGGAGGAGAACGTCAACCCCTACCTGGACCAGCTGCGGGACCTGGTCCGGGACTACCAGGCCATCATCCGCCTCAACGCCCGCCCCAAGGCGTCCTAGGGGCTGTGCCCCCCGGGACTGGGCTGCAGGAGCCTCGCTCGGGGTTTGGTTTGCTGGCTGCACCCCTCTTCTGCTTGAGGCACGGCTGCGGGTTGTTCCGTCCTGTACAGAGAGCTCCGGCGTGCCCCACTTCCATAATAAAGTATTTTTGTAGATGCTGCTGGGTGATGGAGGGGGCCCCGCTCTGCCCCCTCCCTGCAGGCACTGGGGAGAGGGGGTGGGAGCAGGGGAAGGGATCGGCCCAGCTGGGTGGGGAGGGGACCCCGCTTCCCTGCCCTGGGGGGCTTCAGCTGCTCGGGGCTGGGGGCCCCTGTTTCAGGCACCGCAGGTCCTGCCCCAGACAAGGTCGCTGTGCCTCCCGTGGGGGCAGAAACAGGGCCGTGGGGAGGTCCAGCCCCAGCACAACATGTGGCAGTACTGGAGCTGGAGGCTTTGGCAGCTGCAGGGCAGGGAGGAGGCAGCCGATGAGCCCTGGAGACACCGCTGTCCTTCGTGCTGGCTGTAAGGGTGGCCGTCCCCTCCCTGCAGTGTGGGACCCAGC
This sequence comes from Oxyura jamaicensis, assembly GCF_011077185.1. Classification (NCBI taxonomy): domain Eukaryota; kingdom Metazoa; phylum Chordata; class Aves; order Anseriformes; family Anatidae; genus Oxyura; species Oxyura jamaicensis. The sequence continues at coordinate 1,758 of NW_023304375.1, read as the reverse complement.
CCCAGGGGGTGCTGCCAAGGGCACAGCTAGCCACACGAGGGCTGCCGCTCCGGCCATTTCCTTGCCTCATTCATGCCTCAGCGAGGGGTCACAGTGGCCCTGCCAGGCTCCTCCCAGCGCCCCCTCCCCAGCTCCGTGGCTGCTCTCAGCAGCAGCCCCCACGAGAGCCCCGATGGCCGGGAGGGAAGAGCACGGTGCCTCTTCCTGCGCCGAGCGCTTCCCAAAGCGCAGCCTTCCATCTCGCCTTCCTCCCTTCCCAGCCAGTGCCCAAGGCCCCCGCTGCCCCCTGCACTGGCAGCCCCCGATCCTGAGCTGGGGGCACCAGGGGGATCCTGCAGGGGCCGCAGGGCTGCCTCCAGCTGCTGCCAGCCAGGGGTCCTGTGCGGCGGTGCCTCCGTGTGCCCTGCCCTGCTGCAGGGGGAGGCGAAGGGAAGCCCCCCCGTGCCCACAGCTCTCCCTTGCAGGACGCCGGATTTGGCTCCACGTGCGCAGGGCGGTGATGTGGACACCTCGCTGCACGTTTTTCTGTTCTGCAAGGACCAAGTGTGTCAGAAACACGGGGCACTGTGGGGCTCCTGCTGCCACAGGGTGGTTCGGGGGGGCACACAGCTCTGCCACCCGTGTCCCAGTGCAGCTGCAGGCAGTCCGGTGTCCCGGGGGCTGCCCCATCCCCGGTGCTGGCACTGGGCGGGAGAGCCTCGATACAGAGGGCTGCGGGGTACGAAGGGCCCTTCGTTGAGGAGCTGCGTTGGTGTTATCAAGTGGTGGCACACCTGAGGGAAGCCCTGACCTGCCGGGGAAGCCCAGGCACAGGCAGAGCTCCAGCCCCCAGCCCGGGGAGCCCCGCAGCAGCTCAGGTCCCCCTGCAGCCACGCACCGCCAGCCTGCGGGATTAGAGGGCAGATTAGGCGGCGTCTCGTGCTGGAAACCCAAATGTCCTGGATTGGAAAGTGGGGGCGGGGAGAGGAGAAGGACCCCGCTGCCCCCGAGTGAGCCAGAGCCAGGAGATGCAGGGGGAGGTGGGGGCTGAGGAGGGTGGCCTTGGGCTCCAGCCGGGGGGCACCGGCAAGCCTGGGCAGGCCTGGGGTGGGCCAGGGGCACTGCGGGGCAGTCGGCTGATGTTGGTCTGCGTGTTGCCTTGTTCTCCCCATCCTTCCCCCTGCCACATGGGTCGGTGGCTGCCTGTCCCCATGCACTGCACCCAGTGGGGCACTGCAGCTGCCTGCCCCGTGCAGCCGCCTGCTCGCTGCCCCGCTGTGGCCCATGCTGTCCAGTGCCCAGCCTGGTGCCAGCTTCTGGACACGCACACCCCAAGGCTGGATTCCCAGAGCCAGGACCTCAGTAAGCCTTTTGGGCAGTGGCTTGCATGGGAGAGCAGAAATTTGTTCACGACTTTGTGCAGGTGATGGCGGGGCTGCACTGGCCAGCACCATGAGCACATTGAGCCTTGTCCATCGCTGCCCCATTTCCCAGGGGTCCAGCAGCACCCCCGTGGCCCTGGCCCAGGCAGGCATCCTCCAGGCATCCTTCAATGCCTCAGTCCTTTAAGCCACAGAAAAACGCACGGGGACGAATGTCACCGGCCATTGTGGCTGCAAAAGCGGAAAATTAGGCAGCAATCAGGGCTTTATTTGAGGGAATCGAGCAGCTCCCCCAGCCCGCTTCCGTTACCAGCCGCCGAGGGCTGCCGGGGGGAGACTGCAGGGGCCGGGCAGAGCCGCGGGACGGGGCCCTGGGACGGGGCCTCCCGGCGGGCAC
>NW_023304374.1:938-1604 GCF_011077185.1 Oxyura jamaicensis | reverse complement strand
TATATCCACCCCTTATTCCATACCATTTATGTCATGCTCAGGTTACACTTTTTCCAATACATTCTAGTTAACCACTATTTTCATCTATGGTAGTGATGACACACAGTATTATATAATAATTAACATAATACATCTCAACTCATGGGCTATTCTCACCCAGTATTAAATCCCCTTGAGGTACACACCGGACCTCCCCATTCTTTTGCATTACCCACCAAGTGCATCCAGGTCCTTGAGCAAAAGCAATCCCACGAATGGGTTTGCCTTTTCCTGAGGCAGGAGTAGCCCAGACTGTTTTACCTAGCATATTTCTTACATGCACTACAGGAACTTTATCCCCTTCTACTGTACGTAGCAGGTTTGATTGGGCAGGTCCAGCTCGATTGGCAGATCCCCTAGTATTGACTAACCAGGTGGCCTTTGCCAAATGTGTGTCCCAATTTCTGAATGTCCCAGCACCCATTGCTTTCAGTGTAGTCTTGAACAGTCCATTGTATTGCTCAACTTTACCGGAGGCTGGTGCGTGATAGGGGATGTGATACACCCACTCAATACCATGTTCTTTGGCCCAAGTATCTATAAGGTTGTTTCGGAAATGAGTCCCATTGTCTGACTCAATTCTTTCTGGGGTGCCATGTCGCCATAGCACTTGCTTTTCAAGGCCCA
>NW_023304374.1:678-928 GCF_011077185.1 Oxyura jamaicensis | reverse complement strand
TTGCTCAGGGCCCCATTCAAAATCATTCTTCTTACGGGTTACTTGGTAGAGCGGGTTTACAATCAGACTGTAGTTTGGAATGTGCATTGTCCAAAACCCCACGACACCTAGGAAAGTTTGTGTTTCCTTTTTGCTAGTTGGTGGAGACATAGCTGTTATTTTGTTGATCACGTCCATTGGGATTTGACGACGTCCATCTTGCCATTTTATTCCTAAAAACTGGATCTCTCGTGCAGGTCCTTTAACTTTA
>NW_023304374.1:0-668 GCF_011077185.1 Oxyura jamaicensis | reverse complement strand
AGGCCAGGCCCCAACATGCTACAGTGAGTTGTGTCACTTTGGAACTGCCAGAGTCATGACACTCTTTTTGCAAGCATTCTACCAGTTTTTTAGGATTTTGCAGTTGTTCAGGGGTGAATCTACAAAACATCGGAGGTGCCCACTGCTCTAGCCACCTGCCCATATCCTCCCACACTCCCTGCCACTCACAATTATCCCGCCTCAGGACAAATCTCTGCATGAGATTCCTAAGTAGTTGTTTAACCTTGAACAAAACCTGAAGCGCATTCAAGAGACATAACAACAAGAACATGCTGGTCTGAGTATCCCAAGGATATTCAACATCTTGGAGAGCTATCGTAACTAGCTCGGGGAATAAGAGGGTGCTGAAGGAGAAAGGAAGAGTGAACAAGTAAGGAAAAATATCTTTCCCTGTCCCCTTCACAGACTGGCTCCCTGATGGAAAAAGGCAGTAGGTGTAATTGTTAATAGTTTCCGAGATATAGTTTCCAAAGTACAGAGTCGATGACAGTGCTGCGTACAAATACCAAGTTAGAGTCATGGCCAGATATTTCATCGTATCGTAAGCTATTGCTACACAGCACAGTACCATAACGATCTTAAACCAGGGCCCGGAAAGGATAAACAGCACGACAGGGATCACATACAGCAAGTAACGTGCTATAAAA
>NW_023304373.1:0-4137 GCF_011077185.1 Oxyura jamaicensis | reverse complement strand
CCCCCCCCATCCCCAGGGGTACCTGGTGACGTACTGCGTGTCCTCAACTGTAAAGAAGCCGCTGGCCGTGCCGCCCTCGATGTAGGAGATGTCGTTGTCGAAGACCTAAGGGAGAGGAGGCTGGGAAGGTGGGAGCCGGAGGGCTGGAGGCTGCGGAGCCCCGGGGCTGGCCCCACCTGGAGGAACTCGTCGCTCTCGTCACCCATCTCCTCCCGGATGCTGCGGCACTCGGCCCCCAGGTAGTTGCGCAGGTTGACGGCGTGGATGGCGGAGCAGGCCTTCTTGTCCAGCGTGGCCTCCTGCCCGATCCAGTAGTAGATCTCCCAGCTGAGGGAGCCGTTCTCATCCAGGAAGGTCTGGGGATGGACGAGGGGGGTGAGACGGGCTGGCCACGGCTCCAGGCTGGGGACGCGGGGGCCCCCTCGGTCCTCCCCGGGTACCTTGAGCACGATGTAGCAGTCGGCCTCGTAGAACTTGCCGTGGAAAGCCTCGTCCACCAGTGTGGGCACGAAGTTCTCGATCTGCCAGACGCAGAGGCCGGGCAGCTGCCCCACGTCCTCGCTGAAGAACTCCGAGTAGTCCAGCTGGGGCTTCTCCAGGCCCTGGTCCCAGCGGCGCGCCTTCAGGTCCGGCGCCTTCGCCTCCCCGCTCTCCTGCGGGGACAGGGACGGGTCACCAGGCCGCCGGGCACCCCGGGAGGGACTGGGACCCCCTCGTCCCGCTCCCTACCTCTATCTTCTTGTTCTTCTCCTGCGCCACGTCCGACATCCCCTTCAGCACCTGCTTGGCTTGGTCGTCCTGGGCAGAGTCCTTGCGCCGCCGCAGCCGCATCTTGCGGGCCAGGGGGTCCTTGGTGCCGCTCCCTGGGGACAGGGGACGGGGTGAGAGGCAGCCGGGACCACCCCCCAAATCCCAACGCGGGGCAGGTTGGGGGGTGAGGCTGCTTCCCCAGGGGCTGCCTCCCTCCCTGTTCCGCTTACCTGCGGCGGCGGCCGCGACGGTGGCTGGGGAAGCCCCGGCCAGGCGGAGCTGGTTCTGCAGGGAGAAGTCGATGTTGTACCACTCCGCTGCACGGTCCGCCGGCTTCGGGGGCATCACCAGGTTGGGGTTCTCGCGCACGTCCAGGACCTGCCGAGGAGGTGGCGGAAGAGCTCGGTGCTCTGAAGCACGGGGAGGTGGTGGTGGGTGAAGGGAGTCCCCAATCCGCCGGGCACTGAGCCCTGCGCCGCTGGCCCCAAAACGCCGTGCGCTCCCGTCACCCCATCCCACCCCGTAGCCTGGGACCCCCGGGACAGGCAGGGCTGCGGGGTCTCACCTCCACGTCCGTCAGGAAGTGGATGGCCTCCGGCAGCGTCACCAGGCGGTTCTTGTTCAGCACCAGCTTCCTCAGCTTCGTGCACCTGCGGGACGTGGGGATGCTGAGCCCTCAGGACCCTCCGTCACCCCGCAGCCCCCACCGCGGGCGCTGTGTCCCCTCCTGGGGATGCCCGGGGGGCTGTCCCCACCTGCAGAGGCTCTCGGGGATGAGCTCCAGGTTGTTGTTGGCCGCCATGAACTCCTCCAGGCTGGCAAGCTTGCCGATGCCCGAGGGGATCCCGTCGAAGTCGAGCTTGTTGGAATTCAGGTAGAGCTTCTTCAGCTTGGTCAGCTTGCAGATGGCAGACTGGGGGGGGGAGAGGCGGGGTGAGGGACACGAAGAGGGGACAGGGACACGAAGAAGGGGCAGGGACAGCACGCACGGGCAGGGAGGTGAGCTGGTTGCGGGACAGGTTGAGGGTCTCCAGCTGGGCCCACTGGTCGATGCAGAGGGACAGCTCCGTGATCTGGTTGCTGCTCAGGTTGAGGCGCCGCAGGCTGCCCAGGGTGTAGAGGCACTCGGGGACGCGGCTCAGGTCGTTGCAGGACAGGTCCACATCTAGGGGGGGAGGGACAAAAAGGGGCTGAGGACCCCAGCAGGACCCCCGTGGGGGCCAGCAGAGCCCCCGAGGAGGGCACCCAGCCCCACCTGCCAGGTTGGCCAGGCCCTCGAGGCTGGTGGGCAGGTTGCTCTGCGTGCGCTGCGTGTTCCTCAGGTGCAGGGTCTGCAGGGCCGTCAGCGCCGGGAGCTGCCTGCGGGACACGGGGGGACACGGGGCAGGGATGGCACCAGGGCAGGGCTCAGCACAGCCCCGGAATTTTGGGATCCAGCCCAAAAAAAAAACCAAACGGGGCCGTACCGGAGCTGCGCGTGCAGGAGCGGGTTGTCGTTGAGGATGAGGGTCTGGAGGTGCACCAGGCGTCGCATCTGCGGCGGGAGGCTCTCCAGCTTGTTGTTGCTCAGGTCGAGGTAGAGCAGGTCCGTGAGGTTGATGAAGAGCTGGTTGGGGATGGCCTCGATGCTGCGGGGACACGGGGACGTTCGGGGTGGCTCCGGGACCTGGCAACAGCCCCGGATCCGACCCGCGGAGGGAGATGCGGAGCGAGGGGGGTGAGGGACGGAGGTGGCCGCGGGGAGGTGGCTTTTTGGGGAGCCCAGCCCCACCTGTTGTGGCCGAGGTTGAGGACCAGCATGTTCTTGGCGTTCTCCAGCTCCCGGGGGCACTCCGTCAGCTGGTTGTAGCTCAGGTCCTGCGGGAGCAAAGCCGGCGTCACGCTCCGTGCTGGGGTGGGTCCCCCCTGTCCCACTGCCACCACCCAACCCGAGGACATGGAGCATCCTGGGGCCCACGCTACGGATGCTCTTCAGCCCCGTCACGGTCCCCAAAGGGCACGAGGGGCTGTTGAGGGGGTGGGAGCAGGACCAGGAGCTGCTGTCTGCAGGGGTCAGCCCTGGGGAAGGGCGGCGCGGGGGCTCTGCACCTACCAGCACCGAGAGGTCATCCAGCTGGAAGATGTCATCGGGGACGCCCGAGTTCTTCAGGCTGTTCGCACGAGCCACGATGGCCTTGGAAGGGGAGAGAGGCGTCGCTGCAGCCACCCGACGTCTCCGGCAGGGTTGGGGCTGGGTTCTGTGCGCCCCCGGCGCCGGGGGCTGGCTGAGAGGTGCCTGGGGACGCCGGGGACACTTACCCGGAGGCAGGGCAGGCCGGAGAGCTCGCCGTGGAGCGTGGTGAGGTTGTTGTGGCTCACGGACAGATGCTCCTGCAGGGAGGTGGGGGAGCAGGGGCTGAGCTCAGCCCCGACCCTCGCTATCTCCCCGCTCCCCTCTGACGGAGGGACCCCGGCCCTGCTGCGGGGAGGGCGAATGCGCCCCGGGGGGCTTGGGGAGCTCACCTGCAGCCCCCCCAAAACAGACCCCAGTTCCTGGGCACACATTTCCCAGGGCAGATATAGAAAGGGGCAGACACGGGAGGCTGCGAGGCAGGATGAGGACCCCGGGGAACTTTTGCTTCCCTCCGAGCATCACCAACACCGCCCAGAAACCCAGCCCAGTGCCGTGCCGAGGGCTCGGGGCCGTGTTTAAGGCACCGTCCCCGGCTGGCGCCGACCCAGCGGCGGCCGTGACGTGCTGCGGGGCACCGCCAAGGCAAAGCTCAGCCACGAGCCCCACCAAGGGCCTGCTCATGCCAAAAACTCGAGCCGCCCAAAAAACAAAGCCCTGCAGCTTTGCCTACTGCTGCTTTTTTTTTTTTTTTTTTTTTCTAGAAGATACAAGGGCCAAAACCCTCAACCCTCCCCGTAAGGCTCCCCCCTTCCCTTCTGTGAAAGGGCAGAGGAGCTGAGCGCGGTTTCTGGTCTGCTTTGCTACAGAACCAAGGCGCGACCCCGTACGGCTCTGCCTCAGCCCCGCTCCTAACAGCTCCCGCATCCGATTTCAAGCACGCGCCGCAGCTCAGCCCTATTATTAGACACCCGCGCATCCCAGGCCGGGGCTGGCAGGCTCCTGGCACCGTGGGGGCGGCGAGCCCCGGCCCCCCGGCCGCTCACCAGCTTCTGGAGGGCGGCGAGCTCCTCGGGCAGGTAGCAGAGCCCCGTGCGGTTCAGCTTCAGCCAGCGCAGGCTGCTCATCGCCTTCACGTGCTCCGGGAAGTAGCCGCCCTGCGGGGAGCGGGAGGGTGAGAGCGCTGCCGGCCCCGGGGGGGTCGGGGTGGGGACCCCGCTTTGGCTGTGGGGTGGTGGGGGGAGGCTGGGATTGACCAGCCCTAGGGGACCTGGGGA
>NW_023304372.1:0-3501 GCF_011077185.1 Oxyura jamaicensis | reverse complement strand
CCCCCCCCCAAACAAAAATTATCAGCAGGGAGAAGGGGGGGGCAGTGCTATAGCCCCCCAACCGCCCCCCCCCCCAGCCACCTGAATGTCCTGTGCCAGGCACCCAGGGCTGGGGGACCCCAATTCCCCCCCCTCTGCAGAGCCGATGTGTGCAGGGGGTGGCAGAGGGCTGGGGAGGGGGCTCGGTGGGTGTCTGGGTGCCGACATGGCCCCAAATCCACGCTGAGTCCCACACAGGGACGTGGCAAAGCAGGGGGACCCCCACGGGGGGGGTCACTGTGTGTGCACAGGGCTGTGCTTGGGGGGCACGGCGGGGAGTGGGGTGGCCACAGCGCTACGGGACAGAAAAATGGGGGGGGAAACAGAGGGATGCGGGTGTTTTCCAGCCGGATCAGGGAGCTGAACCAGGCTGGAGACAAGGAGCCGCCGGCACAACCCCCAGGAACGACTGCATCCGCCCCAGGCCCCCAGGCTGCACTGGTTTTGCGCTGGGCGTACTGGTTCCATACTGGTTCCTGCAGCTCCTCCGCCTGCGGGCTGCGCCCAGCCGCCCGCCCTGCCCCGGGGGCTGCCGGCACAAACCCCCCGGGGCAGAGCTGGAGCCGGGATCGGTGCCAAGGGGGTTTGGTTCCCATCCCGCCTGCTTGGCTTCCCTGCTCCAGCTCCAGCTCCTGCTCCTGCCCCTGCTCCTGCCCCTGCTCCTCCTGCTCCTGCCCCTGCTCCTGCTCCAAAATCCAGCTCGCTTGCAACCAGAAGCAGCCCCACGGCCGGGCTGGAAGCCAAAGCCTCCGTCCCCAGCGAGGCAGGGGTGTTTTTTCCCCTTGTCCCCCTGGCAGGCAGCAGCAGCAGGACGGTAGGACCCGGCCGTGGGGCCGTGCAGCTGCCCAGGCCCGCAGCTGCCTCCTCCTGCCGCAGCGGGCAGATGGTGCGAGGCTGGGAAAGAAGCAGCCTTTCTGCTCAGCAGGGGAAAAAAAAAAAAAAAGCAATTATGCAGGGAAAAAAAAAAAAAATAAGGAGTTTTCTCCCCAGCGCTGGCTGGCACTGCCGGCTCAGCAGGGCAGAGGGATGTCCCTGAGTGTCCCCGAGGGGGCCTGGCCCCCCTCCGGCCCTCGCTTTTTGCACCCTCCCCAGGCGCTTTTTGCTGCAGCTCGGCTTCGCCTGCAGAAAGTCGCGGAGTTTTGGGGCAGGCTGGTGAAATCGGGCTGAGCACGGGGCTGGGGGACGGGCATGGGGGCAAGGAGGGCTGATTGCACCCCCTGGTGTCCCCTGGGCTGGCGGGGAGGTGGCAGAGCCCTCGCACCCTCCTTGTCCCTGCTGGAAGGATTTTTTTTGGGGGGGGAGCATTTTGCTGCAGGGGACCCAGGGCTGTGCACATCCCTCGCAGCGACAGCGAGATGGACCCCCCGGGGGGGGGGGGGGGGGACATGGATGGGGACACCCCGGGAGCCCCAGCCTCGCTGCCAGCTGCCCCCGGGAGCCTCGGCAGAGGCTGTCCCAACAGTTGGCAGGCGCCCTGGCCTCATTAAAATTGCATTAGGAGGAATTAAGGAAGGGGGGGGGGGAAAGCAACAGGAAAACAAAGGGCAGCCCGACGAGGGGGTCCCAGAGCTGCGGGTCGTGCGCCGGGGGCTTCCCATGGGGATGTTAAACGGGGGGCAGCGGTGGCAGTGATGTGTCCCCATGCCTGGGGGCATCCCAGGGGAGAACATGATTTTGGGGAAGAAAAACACAGGGAAGGGACACATTTCTGGCCCGTGGCCATCACCCTTGCAGGCACCATCTTCTGCAGCCCCAACATAGGGCCGGGAGGAAGGGTTTTGTGCAGTCCCCATCGCCTTCTGCACGTCCCCGTGTCGTCCCCCCCCCTTCAACCACTGCAGCGAGGAGCCAGCACGGAAGAATTTGCAGCGCAGCCGAAAGCGTGCTGCCAGCACCTGCCCACGCAGCTCACCAAAATAAGCCTGCCCCGGCCGCCCAGCACCACGGGGCGAGGTGGCACAGCTCCCTCCTGGTGGCATCCTGCAGCCCCAGCACCGCCAGTGCCGCCCCATCCCGGCTGCAGACCCCGCAGATGGGGCTGGGGGAGGTTTGGTGGGCAGAGGTGCCCCAATCCCAACCCTGAGGCTGCTCCCTCGGGGCTAAAAGCTGCTGGGAGCAGGGCCAGGATGGGGTCCCCGGTCCCCATCCCCGTGCAGCATCACACGGGGGGGAACGGGGGAGCCTTGGGGCGGCTGGAAATGAGTCAGGGCCGCGGGGAGGATGTCGGCGTTTCCTACCCGGGCCTGGAGGAAGCTGCTGAGGATGGGGGATGAAGAGGAGGAGGAGGAGGGGGGGGGGGGGGGGGGGGTTGTGCTTGCATCTCCCCAAAGCTCGAGTGCTGGGGCTGGGGCATGGGAAATTTTTGCAGGTCGCTACTGCAGGGGGTGGGCGCAGAGCCCCCCGTCCCTGTGGAGGCTGCGCCCCGTGGGTGTGCAGATCTGTGTGCAGACCTCTCCTGAAGCACCGAGAGGGCTCAGCCAGGTGGGAAACAGAGGCCAAGCCCCACCAGGACCAGGGGTGTGCCCCTAAAGCCCCCCAGAGCAGGGCCCCATCTCTCCAAGGGTGCAGCCGCCTGTGGCTACGAGCCCTGAGCTGTAACAGGACCCAGCTGGGAGCTCCCTATAAAGGGCTGGGAGGGGCTGGGGGGGGGGGCATTTTGCAGCCCCTGCCTTGGGGTTTTGGTGAGGTGAGGGGGTGGTTTGGCTGCCTGGCGGGGCTGGGGTGGGTGCAGCAGGGAGCACAGGTCCATCCCTGCAGGCAATGGGGTGGGATTTGGGTTCAGGGAAGGGGCTGCGGTTTGGGGCTGGAAGGGGGGGCACCAGCTGTGGCTTCCTGAGCCCGGAGATGGCCTTCCAGATGGATAACCCCATTGTGGAGGTGAAAAGGGTCCATTAGTCAGGATTAGGAACGGGCCTCGGGGATTAGCGCCGCACCTCCCACCCGGCCTCTGCTGGTTGCAGGAGGGGACGGGGCTGGAAAATGGGGGAGCTGGCAGAAAGGGCTGACTCGGGTCCCCAAATGGCTTTATGTCCCCCCGGGGATGTCAGGTATTGTCTCATGTGCTTGCAAAATGCCTCCCCCAGCAGAAGCTGCATCCCTCTGGGAGGAGAGTCCATCTGCTCCTGGGGTCACCGTGGGGTTTGGGTTCCTGGGCAGCCTGGGAGTCCTTGTACCCTATTGCCCCTCTCTGTATGTACATCTGTACCCAAATTCTCTTGCACTGGGGCTTTGCATGTCCCTGGTGGGGCTGGAGGGAGCTCTGCATGTGGGGAAACTGAGGCACGGGGGGGGCTGAGTGGCTCACAGGGAGGTACCTGTGCATGCAGGGGATGCCCAGTGGTGCTCCCCAGCTGGGATGTGGCCATATTCCCACATCCCACCTGCACGGTGGGATGGGGACCCGCAATTCGGAGCTGTGAGTTGAATTTTGGTTTGCTGAGGAAGAGCAGGGGCTGGGGGGGG
>NW_023304371.1:0-18799 GCF_011077185.1 Oxyura jamaicensis | reverse complement strand
GTGCCGCCCCCCGGGGGTGCCGGTGGCAGCCGGGCGGGCACGGCGGGGCCGCGCCGCTCTCGCCCGCTGCTGGAGAGCCGGGCGGCGGGGAAGGGGCTGCGGTGCCTCCCCCCCGCCCGGGTGGGCGCCCGCTGCCTCCCGCTGACGCCGCTCGCGGCGGGGCAGACCCGCACGGCTCGCCCCGGGTGACGGGGCCGCGCGCGGTGCCCACCGCGGGGTCGCCGTCCCCTGATCGTTGCCCCGGGGCCGCGGGGTCCCTTCCCGGGGAGCCCCCGGCCCGTCCCCTCGGGGCTGCCTGGCTGCGTCCTGCTGACAGCGCCCGTGGCCGGTGGCTTGGCGAGCCGGCAGAGCGGGTGCCGGAGTGGTTTGGGCAATGCGGCGTTGCTGCTCCTCGGGAGGGCAGACGGGTCAGGGGACGGCCCCAGGGCCCCAGCAGCCGCACTCCTGGGCAGGACTGCTGCTGGTAGCCGGCGCTGGGGGCAGAGCTTGGGTCCCCCAGCAGGAGGGAAAAGGCAGCAGCTCCTGGGGTGGGCAGCGGGAGTGGGGCTGGGCAGCCGGGCCTGTGGTTGGGTGCCCTGCCACCAAAATAAGCAGAGACGGATGAAACTGCAAAGCAGGGGGAAGAGCGGAGGCTGTTGCAGCTGTGGCGGCTGCAGGGCTCTGCCCCGGGGGCTGGCAGTCTCGGTTCAGGTCCCTGTGCAGGTGCCCACGCAACGAATTCAGTACTACGTGTTGGGCTGCGGTCTGATACGTCCTCACTGGAGGATGTCTGTTGGTGGGTCTCGGCCACGCCAACCGCTCGCCATCCCTCGAGGCCGGGGCGAGCCTACGTGGCGAGCCTGCGCCGTGCTGGAGAAGAGCGGCAGGAAACAGCTGCGCTCCTCTGCCTGCCCCCCGCGTCCTCTGGGCAGAGCGGGAGCTGGCACGCTGGCTCTGATCTCACCTACAGATCAAGCAGGAAGAAGGGCAAGTAACAGGAGTGGGCTGACGGCCGGGGAGTGGCTGTGAAGTGTGCTCGGAGCAGCAGGTGCAGCTGCAGGGCAGGCGGCACGGTGCCCGTCGGCTGCTGCTTGTGCCGCTGCCGGAGGAATTCCAGCAGCCAGGGACTCCAGGAGAGTGCATCTCTCGGCCCCGCTGTGCCGTGGCTGCTCTGTTGCCACCAGTTCCTCCTCGGGATGGGCACGTGCTTGCATGGAGCAGAGCCCCCTGGCGCGGGCTGTGCTGGTTCCTGTTCGTTCACCTGCCCAGGTCCTCGGGCCGAGCCCTGTGCCCGCTCCATGTTCGAGGATGCGATGAGCAGCAGGCACGAGGCAGGGAGGGGACGTGCAGAGCCATGGGGTGCGCATCAGCTGCGGGCCCTCAGGAGCAGCCGAGGCAGTGGCGTGCTCCATCCATTCCCCCATGGCCACGTACTGAGCAACCCAAATCCATCGGGGCCCTGCGGGGTGAGCCCTGGGCCCTGCCCCACCTCAGGCGCTGGCGGTGCGGAGCCCCGGTGCTGTGCTGGCCCTGCCTTCCCGGCGGCCGTTCCTCTCCCCGTGCTGTTTGCCTGCTGCTCTCCTGTTTGCTGACGGGGCGAGGCTGCTGTGCAGGCACCGCGGGTGAGCTGGCGTTTGCCATGTGGGCACCGCACGCGGGAGTGGCAGCTCCCCTTTCCAGAGCAGCTTTGCAGTTGCGCTCTCGTCGTCATGCGGCCGTGAAGGCCTGGGCTGGCATTCCTTGTGCTTCTGGCATGAAAAGTCACCCGGCCAGTTTGCTTCTGCAAGGAGCGGGCGGCGGGGCTGCTCGTGTCACCTTGAGGGAGGCAGCGGGGCCCACGGCTGGGCGCAGCCTCTCCGCACCCATCCCCGCGGATGCAGCCCGCGCTGCTTGCCACCGGCTGGTCAAGCGCAGCGCCTCTGCCAGCGGTTGGCAGGAGTGGTCCCTCCGGTGTCTGGGGCTGAAGGAATAAGCAGGTTTAATACCCCGCTTTGTCGAGAAACCTGGCACAGAAGCTCTCCCTAACTGTGCTTCTCAGATTTGTTTGGTTTGCGGAATTTCTTGAAACTTTTCCAGCTGGGTTACGGTGTCTGTGGGCACCGAATGTGAACCTCCTGGGGAGAAACTGGGGAGAAACCTGGCTTTCCTGTTGTCATTGTTGCCTCTTTGTACAGCCTCTGTCCAGGAGCCCAGGCTGGGAAATACCTGTTCAAGAGAAATGTGAGAACCTGGTGAACTTGGGTTCTTGTACGAATCTGCCTTGAAAGCTCGGCTGTAAATCACGATGGGATTGCAGTGCAAGGGAAGAAACCCTTCTGGCACGTCTCGCCTCGCCTGGGACCAGGAGGGACCTCTGGGCTCATTCCCTGCAGCCGGGTGCTGCAGGGGTGCGCAGTGGGAGCAGTTTGGTGGCACGGCCCTGGGCTCGTCCCCAGGCCCGCAGCACTCTGAGGGCCCCCTTTCTGTCCGTAGTGCCTCAAAAGCAGCGCTGTGACTGTCCCAGAAACGCTGCTCTTCATATCCACGCTCGATGGGAACCTCCACGCAGTGAGCAAGAGCACCGGTGACATCAAGTGGACCCTGAAGGACGGTGAGGATGGGCTGCGAACAGGGGCTGGCGGTGTGCCCTCCACCAGGGCTTTCTGCGGAGCCGGGAGAGCTGCTGGGTACGGCGCCAGCCCCAGGCTTGGCTGCTGGCAGAGGGGAGCATTTGCTGCGAGCCGGGTCCCTGCTGCTGGCTGGGGCTATTCTGGGCCTGAAATGCAAATAGGGCTGCAGCGAGCGTGCCAGCACGTGGCTGTGCGTGGTAAACACCGCCACGCTGCCCCTCTCCCGGGGAGAGGCTGCTGACGCACACGTTTCGCTCTCTTTTTCAGATCCCATTCTGCAGGTGCCGGTTTATGTTGCAGAGTGAGTATTGCTCTCCCATGGACGGGGCACCCTTTGCGGTGCAGGTTGTCTGTTGGCCTCACAGCCTGTGCAGGAGGCGTCCGGAGGTGCTGACTAGCAAGGCTGCCCTGGTGACCCAACAGATTCACAGCAGGAACCCGGAACCTGAGAGAACTTCTGGGCCGTGCTGTAGCGCTGTCCTAACCCTGGCCTTTTGCTAGCACCTTGTGCGTGATAAGGGACAGCTGCTCCCTGCTGCCGAGCGGGTAGCCTTGCAAGCAGCCCAGAAGCTCCCCGTGCCACCGTGCACAAAAGCGTAGGAGGGACATTGAGGAGAATCCCTCAGTCCTTCCGCAGCTGCAGGGGGAACGGAGGGAAGCGCAGAGCTCCCCTGAGGGCCGGGCAGCAGGTCAGCGCGGCCAGCAGGCGCAGAGCGCACCTCGAGGTGCTGTGCCGAGGCACACCGGTATGTCCCGCACCCGGCCCGGTGCGAGGGGGTTCCGGGAAGGGTTAAGCTCTGATATGAGTCGCCCTGGAGCACGCTGCGGAAGGGTTTCTTCATCGCGTCCCCTATTTAGCCATCAGCATGTGCCCAGCACTGGGGCACGGCTCACGTTTCACTCTCCTCTCTTCAGACCGGCATTTCTTCCAGACCCCAACGACGGCAGCCTGTACATCCTGGGAGGGAAGAACAAAGAAGGCCTGATGGTCAGTAGTGTGGCTGGGGGCTGCCTGCATCCCACCCGCCCCTCTCTGCTTTCACGGGGCTGGGCAGAGCCGCTGGGCAGGGCGGGCTCGGGGCGTTCGGTGGCTCCTGTGTGCCCTCGTCACCTTGGTGGTGTCAGCCTAGCGGCGTGGGGCAAGCACAGCTCGGTCCGCTTCCTTCCCCACCGCTCCGTCCAGCTCAGGGGTGGACCATGGGGGCAGGTGTGGAGGGGGGACCCCCCAGCAGCACGTCCTCAGGAGGCCGGGGGCTGAGCTCACCGGGACGTTGCGCTGGCACCGCGGCCACTCGGTGTCTGTGTTGCAGAAGCTCCCGTTCACCATCCCGGAGCTGGTGCAGTCCTCGCCGTGCCGCAGCTCGGACGGCGTGCTCTACACAGGTACGAGAGCCCCGGGGCAGGGCCCAGCCGGCTGCGGCTGCGGGGGGTCTGCCCGGGGTGCGGGGGGTCCGCCTGGGAGACGGGCGGGCGCTGACCCGAAGCACGAGCACTCGTGCCCAGGGGCTGGGTGCGAAGGGGGAGAGGCGGAGCGGGGACCTGGTGGGAACGTGTCCGTGGACGGGGCGAGGCGGGGAGGAGGCCCGGCGGAGCGGCCGCAGGGAAGGAGAGGAGCTCAGGGCTCTGGAGGCTTACGGCACAATGTGCTTTCGTTCGCAGGGAAGAAGCAGGACACCTGGTTCGTTGTGGACCCCAAGTCAGGGGAGAAGCAGACCACTCTCTCGACGGAGGCCTCGGATGGGCTGTGCCCCTCCAGTCCCCTGCTCTACATCGGCCGTACCCGTAAGCCAGTCTTCCTTGCCATTTACCTGTCCTCCCAGGAGGGTGCTGGGCTGTCTGCCCGCCCCGCGGGGACACGGGCTGCCCAGGGAGGTTTGTGTGACCTCTGCTGCCAGCGGAGGCTCTGCTGTCCCCGTGGAAAGGCAGGGAGCGGAGAGGCTGGGCTTCCCCAGCCGCATGCCCCGCTCTTAGGCTCAGGAATCCCAACGTGCCGGGGCTGGGCTGGCTCTGTGCCGCCGCAGGCAGCAGGGCGCTCGGCGTTTCCTGCTGCTGCCCCCTCCCGAGGCGCCGTCCCCGCAGTGTGCCGTGACCCTGCGGCCCTGCTCTCGCCGCAGAGTACGTCATCACCATGTACGACACCAAGTCGCGGGAGCTGCGCTGGAACGCCACCTACTCCGACTACTCGGCGCCGCTCTGCGAGGAGTCCTACCCCTACAGTGAGTCGCTGTTCGCCCCTGGAGGGGCAGCTGTGGCCCCGGGCAGTGCCGGTCACTGGGGAAAGCGGCTGCTGGGTCAGCTGTGCTGTGCCAGGGCTCGCCTGCGTGGCAGAGACGGGGCCACGGCTCCGTGCCAAGTGGCTCGCGCTCCTCTGGCATGGCCAGCCCCCCTTGGCCCAGGGACAGCCACCCGGTGCCCTTGGAGCACACCCTGGGTTGCCGCAGGACGCGTGGGGTCTCCCGGGAGCGCTCCTGCCCGGCAGCCACTGCAGCGCGTCCTCTGTCCCTGGCTAGAAATGTCCCACTTCGCCTCCAGCGGGGACGGGCTGGTGGTGACGCTGGACAAGGAGAGCGGGGAGGTCCTGTGGGCGCACAACTACGGCTCTCCGGTGGTCGGCATCTACGTGTGGCACCAGGACAGCCTCCGCCGCGTGCCCCACCTCAACCTGGCCATGGAGACGCTGCGCTACCTGACCTTCCACTCGCAGGACATCCACCTCATCAGGGGGAGCTACCAGACCGTGAAGGACTTCACGGCCACCAAGACCCAGCTGCTGTACGTGACCGGGGGGCTGCAGGGAGGGGGCAGCGGCTGCAGGGCCCTGCTGGGGAGGCTCCAGGCGGGGGCGGCTTCGTTCTGAGGCAGAGCACCCACGGGTGTCACAGCCCGAGGGCAGGCACTGGAGACACCTCTGGGCCCTGGCTGTGACGACTGGTGGTGTCATGCTGCCCACGCTCGGGGGCTGACGCGTTCCCTGCGTTGCAGGCCTGCGCTCTACGTGGGGAAGCACGCGGCCAGCTTCTACGCCTTGACCTCGCTGGTCCATGACAGCGTGGCACTGGTGGTGAGTGTCCTCGCTGCCCCGGGGGCCCCCTGTGCCGGGGGAGCCCTGGCACGTGGCACAGCCCCACTGCTCCCTCCTTCAGCCGCAGGGCATCACGCTGGCCAGGATCGACGGCCCCACCACGGACGACGTGACCATGAGAGAGTCGGGAGAGTGCGAGATCACTCCCAGCACCGACGTCAAGTACCCGCAGGGCAGCATCACCTCCATGCGCAACCAGTGGCTGCTGATAGGTGCGGACCCGCGGCGGGCCCCAGGGGATGGCGTGAGGGGGCTCTGTGGCACGGCAGCAGCACGGCTGTGATTCACCCCCAAGGACCGCCTGGGGTCACAGCCCTACCCCTCCGCACCGGGGTGTGCCGGGGCCCTGACACTTCCCGTGGCTGTGGCTGTGGCTTCCCTGTAGCCGTGGCTTTTCCTGCTGCCCTTCCCCAGGGCACCAGGGCTGCCTGGAGAGCCCAGGCCAGGTGGATGAGTGGGCTGAAGCTGTGCCCCGAGGCCGGGTGGTGGCTATCTCTGCTTTCCTCTCATCCCAGGGCACCATGAGCTGCCTCCTGTGGTCCACACCACGATGCTGAGAGCCTTCCCGGAGAACCTGAGGAAGACAACAGAAACCATCATTCCCCGGAGCTCCCCGGCCAGGACCGTGTTTGACAACGTGAGCGGCGGGGCCCCGCTGGGTCGCTGCTCTGCACAGGGGAGCGCGGGGCCGCAGAAGGGTCTGGGCCATCCAGGGCGGTGCAGTGCATGCCAGCCTGGGGACGGCACCGGGAGGGTCCTGTGCGCCACCCAGCTTCGGGGCTCGGCTGGGAGGGGAGGGATCCTGAAGCCCGAGTGCCCGGAGGTCCCTGCCGGTGTAGCCCCAACACCCCCCCGTGTTGCAGTTCCTGGCCCCGAGCAGCACAGAGGAGCCGGCCGTGCGGAGCAGCGACGGGCAGCTTCCACCCGATGCCAGCAGGGAGCAGCTGGAGGTGTACCCGGAGTCCGGCAGCTGGGACGTGGTGCTGGCCGGCCTTGGCAGCGCCCTGCTGGGGGGCGGCATCCTGCTGCTGTTCCTCACGGTGCGTGGGCTCCCGGCCCCTGCACCCGCCTGCCTGCTGCAGGGCTGGAAACTGCTTGTGCCGGAGCAGTGCTGGTGCCCGGGGCTCCGCAGGGCTGCCAGCCACTGAGGCCGTTTGTTCTTGTGCTCCAGAAACAGCAGAAGCAGCACGAGGCGCAGCAGCAGCAGCTGGAGAAGCAAATTCAGCTCTTGCAGCAGCAGCAGGAGATGCTGCTCCCGCCCCGGGTCTCTGGCGAGGCTGTCCCTGGGGAGCCCGGGGAGCCAGAGGGGGGCCAGGGAAGCACATCTCGGCTCTCGCAGAGCCCGGGCCCCTCTGCCCACCTGAAGGACCCAGCCAACGGGGTGGTCGGCCTGGAGCCAGCTGCGCCGGTGCCTGCTGGAGGTGCGTGCTGCTGGGAAGCGAGGGGAGCTCTGTCCTGGGGGCCAGCAGCCCCTCGTGGGAATGTCCACGTCTCCTCCACAATGTGGAACCTCTCAGAAAAACAAATCCACAGCTTCGAGGCTCGTGGATGCTGAGAAGAAGCTGGGCAGGTGGTGTCATCCAGAGCAGGAGCAGAGGCCCTGCAGATGAGATGGCTCCAACCGCAGCCGGGGGGGTGGAGACGCAAGCGCTGGTGTTGGATAGGGATGGGCTGCGGACGTGGTTCGGCAGTTGTAGGACCTGAGAAACAACCAGGTGGTTAAAGAAGTGGATGTCCTTCATATAGGACTGCCTAACGCTTAAAGGTTGAAGGGTGCCTGTCTTTGCAGATGTGGAACCAGACGTGATCGTAGTTGGGAAAGTTTCTTTTAACCCCAAGGATGTGCTGGGCCATGGAGCTGGAGGAACCTTTGTCTTCAGGTGGGTGGCACCTGGGATGCCTGCACAGGCCTCCTCTCTCCACTTCTGCCTGGGAGCCACCAGCGCAGCTCTGCGGCAGGCGCCTTCCCCGCCCGGCATCCGGGCAGTGCAGGGGTTTTTGTGAGAGGGTTGCCACCTTCCCCTTACCCAGCCCGTATCCAACCGACCTGGAGAGCTGGGCTCGTGGCCTGTGGTAACGCGGGCAGCAGGGGCAGCTGGTGGGTCTGATGTGCAGGGAGGTTCCCGTGGGCCTGCCTGCAGTGCCTTCCCCAAGGCCAACCACAGTAAAAAGCGAGGGACGTTGCTTTCCTGCAAAAACGTTCACCCGAACCCCTGTATCCTGCTCGCTGCAGAGATTTCTGCCTGCTTATGGCTCCGGGCATTGTTCCCGTGCTGAGGGTGCTGAGGGACGAGTCTGGCTCTGCCCAGAGCCCGTCTGGGCTGTGCCTCTGCAGCGCTGGGCTCCGCTGTGCCTGGTGGTGGGCTGCCCTCACCGGCCGTCTGCACGCAGGGGACACTTCGATGGCCGGAACGTGGCCGTGAAGCGCCTCCTGCCCGAGTGTTTCCACCTCGTGGACCGGGAGGTGCAGCTGCTCCGCGAGTCGGACGAGCACCCCCACGTCGTACGCTACTTCTGCACCGAGCGGGACAAGCAGTTCCACTACATCGCCATCGAGCTCTGCTCTGCCACGCTGCAGGAGGTGAGCCTGCACGTACACCTCGAGGCTGCTGCCCGGTGGCCGTCCACCAGCCCTGCCTGCCCCGTCCCCACCACGCAGCTGGGCCCCAGGGGAAGGCGCCCAGTTCCACCCATCCTGCTGGTGAGGTCCTGCAGCAGCCGGGGGTGCGCGTGGCGAGCACGGTGTGCAGCCGGCAGCTCTGGCTGGGATCCCTCCCTGGGGTGCGGTGAGGGCAGTGTGCTGCAGCTGCCGCCTGGTCAGCCTGGAAATGGCAGGCCTCGGGCACGGGATGGCCTCTGGATGGGCTCGTACATCAGAACGCTCATCTCCTTCCTCCTCCGTCAGCCTAGTGAGAAGCTTCTCCTGCCCAGCCTTGCCTTGTTTGTCCGGTCCCTCAGGCCTCAGTGCACATCTTTCTGTCTCCCTGTTTCCAGTACGTGGAGAGCCCCAGCTTCAATCGGCGCAGCCTGGACCCGGTGTCTGTCCTGCACCAGACCATGTCAGGCCTGGCACACCTGCACTCCCTCAACATCGGTAAGAGGGCAGCGTCCCCTGCGTCGATGCACGTGCGTGGGCGCTGTGCCCTGTCCCCAGCCAAGCCCGCGGTGCTGCAGCATTCGGACCGCTCGCTGCTGGGAGGTGCTGGGCGTGCAGATGTGCTGCAGCCCTGCTCATCTCTGCAGCACCTCCTGCATCGGCCCTGCGGCACGGGGCCTCGCCTGCAGGTAACGCTGCAAACTGTCTCTTGCAGTTCATCGCGACCTGAAGCCCTGTAACATCCTCATCTCTGTCCCGAATAGCCACGGGCAGATCCGAGCCGTCATCTCGGACTTTGGCCTGTGCAAGAAGCTCCAGGGGGGGCGGCACAGCTTCAGCCTGCGCTCCGGCATCCCCGGCACCGAGGGGTGGATTGCGCCCGAGGTGCTGCAGGAGGCCCCGAAGGAGAACCCCGTCAGTGAGCCATGGGCACCTCCGTGCTGCTTCGTGTGCTCCTTGAGCCTTTCTTTGCAGCGTCCTCCTTGCTTGCAGCAGCCTTGTGGTGTGCCGCTGAAATGCACAATTAAGACCAGAGCTCTGAGAGCGAAAGCCAGCCCGAGCGCAGCAGCAGTGCGCACCGCCCAGGCAGCAGCCGCCTCCTGCTCTCCTCCCCTTCGTGGTGGAGAGGCAGAGCCCTGGGGCTGGCGAGGCCGGAGCCCCATCGCAGCCCTCTGACACTTGGCTCTGGTGCTTGGAAGCGTGGGGTGCGTGGTGGTGGTGACATCTGCGTGTCCGTTTGGCCCCGGGGATCAATCCCGTTCCTGCTGGGAGCTGGTTGCTGATGGGCCTGGCAGGGCACGGGCTGCTGTTGGCAACGCGCTTCACGTAACCCAGTGCTAGGATCGGCTTGCACAGACATTTAAGGCAGCAGCAGCTCTCCTGTGTTCATCTGGCTGTGGAGTCCTGGCTTGTGTCAGTGTCCCTGAAAACCTCTTCCCTGATGAGGACCCAAGGTGCTGGGGGCATCACTGGCCCAGGGAGAGACCGTCCGTGCTCTGGAAAGCTTGGCAGGCAGGAGCCCTTGTGCCTTGCACTTTGCAGCTGCGCCGCGGTGTCTGGGTGCTGCTGCCTGGCTAAAGCTGTAGCTAACAACCGGGCGCTCACACAGAAGAGTGGAAAAGCGGGGGTGTAAAGCCTTCCTCACCTCTGCTGCAAGGGTCCCATCTCCCCGTCTGTGTCTTGCAGACGTGCGCTGTGGACATCTTCTCAGCCGGCTGCGTCTTCTACTACGTGGTGTCAGGAGGGCAGCACCCGTTCGGGGACAGCTTGCGGCGACAGGCCAACATCCTGGCGGGCGCTTACCAGCTGCCCTGCCTGCAGGAGGAGGCGCACGGTGAGGCTGCCCAGAGGCCAGTGCCTGCAGCAACCACCCCGTGCCAGGCTGTGCGGCGTGCCCCGTCCTCCCTGCGGCCTCGCTTAGTGCTCTCTCCTGTTTTGCATTCAAGACAAGGTCATTGCAAGAGAGCTGATTGTGTCAATGATCAGTGGCGAGCCCCAGAAGCGCCCCTCGGCCCCCGTGGTCCTTATGCACCCCTTCTTCTGGAGTGCAGAGAAGCAGCTGCAGTTCTTCCAGGTGAGAGTGCTGAGTCCAGCTGGGCAGTGCCCTTAGGTGTGCTCTGAGCACAGCTGGCACCGTGTGGGTGTTCTGAAAGAGTGCTGGAACCAGCCACATGCATTCACCATGCTCATTTTGAGCTACTTTTGCAAGGGGTGTTCCCCTCTTCCCCCAGTTTGGGGTCAGCCCTAAACCCCTCCCATGCTGGATGCGCTGCGTGTCCCCCCCCGTCCCTGCAGCTCTGCGCTCCGGTGCTGGCCGGGGTGGGCATGGGACCAGAGCCAGTGCCGGTGCCCGTCCCAGTCCCTGCTCTCTGGTGCAGGACGTCAGTGACCGCATCGAGAAGGAGCCAGCCGAGGGGGCCATCGTGGCGGCGCTGGAGGCAGGGGGCCGCTCGGTGGTGAGGACAAACTGGAGGATGCACATCTCCCTCCCGCTGCAGACAGGTAGGAGCACAGGCTCTGGGCTCACGCGGTGCCCTCCTGCCGCATGCAGCAGCATGCAGGGACTGGAGTGTTCTGGCTCTGGTGCCATTTACTGTCCATGAGGCACCTCCAGGTGTCCAGGAGCCAAAATCCAGGGGGGACAAAGATGCAGCCCTTGGAAGGGCAGAGCAGGGCAGTGATCCCTGCCCGGGGCAGGGGCTTCTGCAGGGCTGTGGCATCCCAGGGGCACTCACCGCACTGCTGCGCCTCTGCTCTGCTTTCTCCCCAGACCTGAGGAAGTTCCGCACCTACAAGGGCGGCTCGGTGCGCGACCTCCTGCGGGCCATGAGGAACAAGGTATGCCCCCTGCCCCGCAGCCGGGCTGCGCGCCGCGCCGGCCACCCCTCACCAAGCCCTCTGTCCTGCAGAAGCATCACTACCACGAGCTGCCTGCCGACGTCCAGGAGGCACTGGGCTCCGTCCCCGAAGGCTTCGTGCAGTACTTCACCTCCCGCTTCCCGCGGCTGTTGCTGCACACGCACAGCACCATGCGGCTCTGTGCCCGCGAGCGGCTCTTCCGCCCCTACTACGTCCCGGAGCCGGGGGGCGCGGGGAGGTGAGCGGGCACCGTGCCGGGGGTTGGCAGCGGGGGGCTGCGGCCGCCGCTCCTCGGGGCGCCAGGCTCCCGGCAGCGCCCGTCTGCCATCTCTGCAGCCGAAGCAGCGATTGTTGGGGCGCTGCCCCTTTTGGGGTGACTTTGACAGGATTTAGCCACAGCTGCTGTGCTGCAGCCCCTGTGCCCGGTCCTGCCCCGGCTCAGGGGAAGGGGGCTCCTGCAGGAAGCCCCTGCTGGGGTCCCTGTGTGGCCCTTGGCTGTCGGGGAGCTCAGCTGCCACTGGGCACGGGGACTCCGGGGGACGTCTCTCTGAGGAGGAGGCACGAGGCGCCGTGCTCAGAGCACCGGGCACACTCGCCTTGTGCCCGTTGTCCAGCAGCCCAGCGCTACCACCGGCCCTGGGCTCCTCGGCATCCGTCTGCCCTGTGCACGGCTGCCTCGGCCAGGGAGGGGGGTCTGGGACCCAGGACCCGGCCCCCACAGGGGTGCAGGCAGCGGGGGCCAGCAGCGATGCGCACGGCCTGGCCTGGGGCTGGCTCACCTTGGTCTGCTGAGCCCCAAGGGCCGTGGTCAGGCTCAGGAGCCTGAAGACCCTTCTGTCAGAGAACAGAATAGCTCTACTGCACAGACAGTACTTGGAGAAGTCAGGGAAAAAAAAGGTGTTGAAAGAATTTCTTGGGAGTAGCTGAAGGAGCACCGCAACCTGACTGCTGCGCTGGGCCCGCAGCCAGTTCCTCAGAGGATCCGCACACATCGTTCCCGTGGTCCCTCCGGGGCTGTGTGCCTGTGGAAGAGCTGTCTGGGCCTGTGTTTAATGCACAGAGGTACCAGGAGGCCCGACACAGCAGTCCTGGTGCTGGATGAGGGCCTTCATCCCAGCTGAGGGCGAGCACATCAGCGTTTAGCATCACTCCTAGGGCTCTGGCTGTGCTCTTTGCATCGGGCCTGCAGAGGGCACGGCATGGCCAGCCCTGGAAGGGGGCTTGAGGCCTCCATCACAATCCTGAAAATGAAGTGTTTTTATCTCAGCCTGGCTGAGGAAAAGGGTTTCTCCCTCTCGGGGAGCAGCAGCCTGTTGTTAGGCCAGACACCCGTTAGTCCTCAGAGCAGGGGCAGTTGGCACAGCAGAAGAGCCGTGCCGCTGTTTGTGGGCAGTTTTCTCAGGACATAAAGGAAGGCAAACAAGGGGGAAACCTCTTCTCCCCTGCTGATCCCTTCCCTCTGAACTCGGGCCTGTGCCTGCAGCCCCCCCAGCTTCTCCAGGCCTGGAGATGGGGCAGCAGCACAGGCTCACAGCTGCGTGCTGCCCAGGGCGCGTTTCCCACGGACGTTCTGGTTTATGGCATCTCCTGGGGCTGAGGTCAAGCCCCTGTCTCATGCAAGCCTGACCATGGGTGAAGCACCCGTAGGGCCTGCAGGCAGCCTGCGAGCTGACGTAGCAGCAGCTCTGCCTCCTCACAAACACACGGCAGCTGCAGACCTCGCTGCATGGAGCTCCCCACAGCTGCTGGAAGCTGACAGTGCCAGGGGGAACCCAGCCCAGGAGCCCCTGGGCGAAGCCTTCCTCTCTGAACAGCACTAATGTTGGTGCAGCCTAATTCCTCTCTGCTGGGGTGTGGGGTTTGGGGGACAATCCATGGATCCATTATTTTCAGAACAGTGTATAGCATAGAACATTTTGTATAAAAGTTAGAAAAAAATAAAAAGCTTTTTCTGCTTAAAAACAAACTGGTATGAGCACTACTGGTATGTGCTAAGTCTGCACTGAGGTTCTGGGCAATCTATTTTAGTAACTGTGTAGTCACACCTGTGGCTTTATTTCATGTTGTAGAGCTGATCAAACAGAACAGCTTTTCCCCACCTTCCCCTTTCTAAGTACTGGCCTACAGGTATTGATTAGAGCACAGCTCCTGTGGTAACCCCACAGTCTGTTCCTTGTTTTCTTTTGGCATAGCCAAAGGGCAAGCCCAGGGCTCAGCTCAGCCCGAGGCTGTGAGGAATCACACAGCACAAGCTCCTGAAGATGACAGGTCTTGGTCAGGGGATGCAGGGGGGAAAGCTGGAAGCTACATGCTGCTACTTCTCTTGCAAGGAGCCAAAGGGAGTCAAGACGAGCCAGACACTACAGCAAACAATCTTTAATCAAGTTATGCAATATACAAAAGTTTAGCTTTCACGTGGATCAAGTTCAGTATTAAAAGGCTGACTGCTCAGTCCCAACTGGGGCATGTTAAATATCTTACTTATGCTGCTACGAAATGGAATGAGCCCAGAGCATTAGGCAGACATGTACAAATAAACTTACATGATAGTTCTGGGGAGAACCCCACACTTTGTCTCATTAGAAGGCCCAAGAACCTCCAACAAGAGGGTTGTTTGTTTTGAGTCAAGCTTTTGGAAATTATGAAAAAAGACTATATATGTAATTAAAAAAAATAGACTGTATTGGGAGGGAGGAGCAAGATGCCCCTTTGTGCACCGCTCACAGTGAACACAGGACCATTCCTCACAGCATCAGGGGCTCCCTTGAGGGCAGCTAGGCCATACCCAGGAGTGGGAGCCCAGCTACGTGATGGCAGGTTACAGTACAAACAGGGCTGCTAACAGACTTCCCTGTCCACAGCTGGGCCAGTTTGGCACGGATGTTGATTCCGTCAAGACCAAGACCTAAGCAGAGGGTTTCACACGGGCTGAGCCAGACTTTGAACTGAGGAGTTTCTCCACCATGGTGCGAGCATAGCGTAGTCGGCTGGCCAGCTCCTTGCAGCATCCGTGCTCCTCAATGAGGCTCAGCTTGTACGTGCGGAAGTCCCGTTTCTCATCTATGTATGTGACAGCAGCCATGAGGGGGCACAAGATGACTTTGGTGTGGTCCTGTGGGGAAAGAACACAGGGTCAATCCTGAGCACACTGCTCCCTGGTGAAACTTCTACTAGAGGAAACAGCTGCTTGGCAGGCTACGAGTCACTGGATGGTTCAGATACCAGCAAGCAGAGCACGGAGCTTTCCAGTACTACGTTCACTGGGCAAAGCTCCATCTCAGGTTATGGCCATCTGCTGGGATCGCCGTCTTGCCATGCAGCGCTGTGCGGGGCAGGGCTGTTTGATCAGCTAGAGCTACAGCCCTGGGAGAGGCAAAGCAACATCCTCACCTGGAAGAAGTTGATCTGCACAGTGCCGTTGCTGAGGTGCAGGATGATGGCACTACGGGTCCGGAACCACGTGCAGAGGTAGGGTAAGCGTGCCAGCTCGTCTCCTTCCCGAGGTGTGATGTTAGCACCTGCCTTCAGCAAGTGCTCGCTCATGTAGTTCCGGAAGTATTTCAATAGTGTTATCTGCAGATAGAAGAGGCTATGAAAGACAGGCTGAGGGCAAGGGCTGCCAGCACAGACCCAGAGACTCCTTATGTCTTTCAGAGTTTGAGTGGTCACTGTACAAGTTTATGCAAATTTTCAGACAAAAGTTCACTCTGGTGATACTTGAGACCCATTTTGCTGAACACTTCAGTCCATGTAAGTCTTGTGAGAGCTCATTTCTGTGAAGTTGCTCATAAGCAAGCCTCAGTTAGCAACGAGAAATAAACAGTGAGGGCAGCCAGTGTTTCTCTTTCAGGCCACATTTTACCAGCCAAGAGGAAGCCTGCAGAATGCAAGCAGCCCTGAGTCACAGATGTTTCTCCGTAGAGCCCACCCTGCAGCAAAGCCCAATATGGCTGGCAGAAGTCTCACCAGGAGCAGCCACCCACCGAGGGCTCCTGTCCCCAGGACTGACCTTCTTGTTCAAGGCAGAGGGATAGGATCTCACAGTGAAATAGGACTCAGTGCTGTTTTGCTCAATGTACTGCAAGCTGTCCCCATCGTTGTACATGATGAGACGAGTGGAGTCATTGAAGAGAACCCCAACACTGTTGTCACACAGCTGATAACCTAGTTGAAAAGAGAGCCTGTTAGACCATCACATGCATGGGACATGGAAATACGGAGGCAGAGGATTGTGTTATCTAGGGCTTCCCCAAGAGCTACCCCACTGAGCCTAAAGATCCTCCTCTTTACAAAGGTCTAGGAGGCACTCTTCCTCCTCTGGACTTGTCATCCTCCCTTGTTGCATCATCTGCTGCAGAAGCAACTTTAACTCCCACAGAGTACACGTGCTCCCTGCAGAGCAAGTCCAGCCACCTGGATGCACGGGATCATGCAATGCGTAGCCGTTTGCCACTCTTGAAGTAGCAAGGGTGGATGTTCAGTGACAGGATTCACTGAGTGGTAATGTTCCTGGTACTGGTCTTGAACCCAGCCCCACTAGAATAACTTGATTAAAGAACCAGACCTATACCATGCCCAAACCAGAGCATCCTCCAGCTGCTTCAGAAATTAGAAAAGGCTGAAGTATTGCCACCATGTTATTTACCTAGACCATATTTATCTGAGTAGTCCACCCATTTGCTAACCCAGAAGATGGGAATGCAGGCTGGGTCTTCAGCTTCTTCTGCAAAGAGGAAAGGAATTTGTTAGAAGACATTTCAAGGCATCCTGTGCACCACAACAAGCAAGCAGGGACAAGAGGAAGGTGAGTAGTTTCTACGTTGCTTCTCAGCCTTCCAGGTAGAAGTTGAGGTCAGCTGGTACCCTCACTTCAGACAACAGCATCAGAATGACAGAAGCAAGTTATCCCAGAAGGCCAGTGCCTGTGGGATCGTCCCCAGACTCACCTTGTCTCACTGCCACTCTCTCGGAGGGTTTGGCTGAGTTGACTGCCGTCAGCTGCTGTAACATGTCAGCTAAATGACAGCCAACAGTGTCTCCTAGCTCCCGCAGCCCAGCTACATCTTCCTTTTCAGGCAAGTTCTCTACTGCAGGGCTGTCTGGTCCTGGGCCAAGAAAGAAGATTGCAGAGGCATGACCAGGAAGTAGGTTTCTGAAAGCACCAGATTTACATCCTACCCTAGCTGTAAGAAACACCTTATATACCACATAGCTGAAGCTGGCGCAAGTACTTCATCCCTACTTTGGTTCTGGGTAAAGAGCAAGGGCTCAGTCACAAAACGCTCCAGTTTCCATAAGAATTGGGAGAATAGCGGGAAGCAGCACCGCGTTTCCCCACTGATGGGTCTGGATGCTGCTGGAGGCCAGGCAGGTTCTCACCCAGTGCTACATCCACAGTCCTCGCTTGCACTTACCTTTGTTGAGTGCAGTCAGGGGCTTTCGCCCGTTCAGTTCAAGCCCACTGGGAGCGATTGAAAACCTCGGTGCAATGGTGAGACAGCTGGTGGGCAAGCGGCTGGGGATGTACCCCGAGGTGAAGAACTCGTCATTCAGCAACTCGTCGATAGTCGGGCGCGTGGCAGGGTCCGACCTTAGCATCTTCTGGATGAGGTTAGCAGCTACAGGGTTGATGTGCTAAGAGAGAGCCAGAGTTCATAGACAAGGGTCAGGGGACAAGCACTCGCGAGCAGCAAAGGCGCTGTGTATACAACACAGGCAAAGCTCTGCTCAGAGCAGCTCCCGTGCTGCTCAGGCAAGCAGGATGCAAGCCTGGGGAAACAGTGACACAGATACTGAGAGTGGTTTTCTGTCAGCATTCAAAGCTAAAATTCAACTGTCTTTAGCAAAACCAAACTGACAGCAGCAGGATGAGATGGGACTCGGCCCAGGCCTCATCTGTGGCTGGACTTGAGCAAATCCATTTAACAACCCCACATGCCGAGCACCCAGCTCAGATTTTCTTCTGAATCAAGAAGGTGCTGCTGGCCCTACAGATTCATTCCACTGCCACCTGAGACAACCCCTGCTAGTACACTGCAATAAGAGCTGCTTCACCATTAGACGAGAGCCCACTGAAGTGCCAGAAACAGGATGGTGCAGGAATGGCTGCAAGGTGAACGGATCCACCCGTGGGAAGCACCAACCTTGGGAATAGTATACTCATTCTTCTTGATTCGGATGTACGTTTCTTTCAGACAGGAGGTTTCAAAAGGCGGTTTCCCCACCAGCAGAGTATACCTGTGTGTTTGCAGATAAAGATGTGCATCAGTTTTACATGAGACAGCAAAGAGACAAGGCTTGTGTGCAGAAAAAAAAACCACCATAAATACACCCTGCAATTTTCTGGGCAGAGGGAACACACTTAGCACTGTAAGCACAACAGAGCTGGCAGTTGCGTGTACTGTCCCTGGTTCCTGCCCGCCATGAAGAAGGAAGCTGGGATCCAGAGAAAGCCCCGGTTAGAAGTGAGGACTTCTGGGAAAAGGCCTCAAGACAGCCGTGCTGCGTAGCACGTGAGTCTACGGACACACACACACCTTTGTACGCAGAGCGCCTGGGAGGCCAGGTGCTGGCTGGCAGCAGCGCTCAGCGATGGCAGGAGCTCTGGCAACAAGAAATCCAAAGCTCCAGCACACATCAAGACCTCACAGGGGCCAACAAGACCTAGACTACAAGGACTGCCCGACCTCATGTCCAGTGGGTGAGGCAAGAGATGTTTTGACTCACATGATGCAGCCGATGGACCAGATGTCCACCTCGAAGCTGTGCCCCTTCTTGCCCAGCACCTCTGGGGCGATGTAGTTGGGAGTCCCACACAGGGTCTTCTTGCGCTCACCATCGTACTCCACCTTGGTGGCCAGGCCAAAGTCACCTTGGGGAGAGAGGGAGAGGGGGACGGGAGTGTGAGCAGGGAGTGCCCAGCCAGCTGGTCCTCACTGCGGGACAGTGGCAGGGGCACAGCGGGGTGTCATGGCACCTACCGATCTTCACCTCCATGTCGTCACTGAGGAAGAGGTTGCCCAGCTTGAGGTCTCGGTGGATGACGCGGTGGCTGTGCAGGTACTGGCAGCCCAGGATGGTCTGGCGCAGGTAGTAGCGCACCTCGGGCTCGCTCAGCGCCTTCCGCCGCTTGTGCAGCTCCAGCAGCGACTGCGGGACACGGTCAGCACCAGGCGTGCCACCCCCAGCCCCCCGGGACCCCCGCAGCCAGCCCCTCGCCCACCGCCCCGGGCCTCACCCTGCGGCGGCAGAGCTCCAGCACGACGTAGACGAAGTCGGCGTCCTCGAAGAAGCTCTGGAAGCCGACAACGTGGCGGTGCGACAGGCTGCGGTGGATGGCGATCTCCATGGACATCTTCTCCTTCTGGTGCGGCTTCACCAGCAGCGACTTGGGCACCACCTTGCCCGCGAACACCTCGCGGCTCTCGGCCTCGGCCAGCTCGTAGCACCGCGCGAAGCCGCCCTTGCCCAGGAAGCGGCCCCGCACGTAGCTGCGCCGCGTCCGCGGGTCCACCAGCACCTTCGGCACCTCCTTGCCGCCCGCCGCCGCGACGCCTCCCCGCGCCGCCTCCGCCGGGACCGCCGCCCGGGACGGCCGCCCGCCCGCCGCGCTCATGGCGGGCCGCGCCTCGGGGACGGAGCTGGACGGGGCCGGTGAGGGGCGGTGGGGCTGGG